>NC_057399.1:47243481-47435586 GCF_019320065.1 Cervus canadensis | reverse complement strand
GACTGATGTTGAGGCTGAAACTCCAATATTTTGGCCACCTGATGCGAAGAGCTGACTCATTGGAAAAGACCCTGATGCTGGGAGGGATTGAGCGCAGGAGAAGAAGGGGACGACAGAGGATGAGATGGTTGTATGGCATCACTGACTCAATGGACATGAGTTTGGGTAAACTCTGGGAGTTGGTGATGGACAGGGGGGCCTGGCATGCTGCGGTTCTTGGGGTTGCAAAAGGTCGGACATGACTTAGCTACTGAACTGAACTGAACAGATATGCAGATGATACCACCCTTATGGCAGAAAGCTGAGAGGAACCAAAGGGCCTCCTGATGAAAGTGAAAGAGGAGAGGAAAAAAGCTGGCTTAAAACTCAATATTCAAAACACTAAGATAATGGCATCCCGTTCCATCTCTTCATGGTAAATAGATAGGGAAACAATGGAAACAGTGAGAGACTCAATTTTGTTGGGCTCCAAAATCACTGCAGATGGTGCCTGCAGCCATAAAATTAAAAGACATTTACTCCTTGGAATAAAAGCTGTGACCAACCTAGACAGCACATTAAAAAGCAGAGACATTAGTTTGCCAACAAAAGTCTGTCTAGTCAATGCTATGGTTTTTCCATTAGTCACATATGGATGTGAGAGTTGGATTGTAGAGAAAGCTGAGTGCTGAAGAATAGATCCTTTTGAACTGTGGTGTTGGAGAAGATCACTGAGAGTCCCTTGGATAGCAAGGAGATCTAACCAGTCTATCCTAAAGAAATCAGTCCTGAATATTCATTGGAAGTACTGATGCTGAAGCTGAAACTCCAGTACTTTGGCCAACTGATGTGAAGAACTGACTCATTGGGAAAGATCCTGGTGCTGGGAAAGATTGAAGACAGGAAGAGAAGAAGACGGCAGAGGATGAGATGGTCGGATGACATCACCAACTCAATGGACATGAGTTTGAGCAAGCTCCTGGAGTTGGTAACGGGAAGGGAAGCCTGGCGTGCTACATTTCATGGGGTTGCAAAGAGTCAGACACGACTGAGCGACTGAACTGAACTGGCCAATAGTGTTGACTATTTGTGGGTTTTGTGTTCATTCTGATTTCTCCTTTATGTTTGTACTATATCCTCCATTAAATCCTGGAATTCAGAGATCATGAGAAGTACCTTACAACTAGTACTGCATTTGGTAATAAGAAGGTATTTTATAAAATTTGACCCTTTCAAGAAGAGTAGAAGCTGGTTTTCTCCTCTTACTATCTATCTCTGTTTAGCTCAAAGACATGCCAGAACTGCAAATCCCACTGAGAAATAAGTGTAGCTCACTTTTATAGTCAGGACAGACAGAAAACACTGAATCACTACACTGTTTAGTAGGAGCAAGGGAAAAAAAGTCATAACTTTAATGATATGGTTAAATTTTTATAATGTATATTTGAGCAATGATATCAGATTTTATTTTAGCAGTGGCTTCTTTTTTTTTTTTTTTCCCACATAAAAAGGACTCTAATTCTATATCTAAAACTCAGGATTGCTCCTTTGGTTATTTAAATTTTCATTGTTTGGGGCTAGTCCTCTATTGCTTTTGTGAAAGCGATGCATACTGCTGGAGTGTAGGGTTTTCTGGAATCAGTTTTAAAACCCTTGTTTTACGAGAGTGGAGCTACATTATTTCCCTTGGTTTATTTGGGAAGGTTGAAAGATCGTCAGGCTGAACAGGAACCACATTCTTGGATTCACGGTGTATGAACAGTTGCCATCATATTAGCATTGCCCCATTCTGTCTCCATTTGTAATATCTAATGGAGCTTAAATCAATTAGTATACTTAGGATAGGCTATCTTTGTGTGAAATGCCAAACAGAACAAACAAAATAGAATCCACAAAATGCTGAAAAAGAATTTTGTTTTTAGCTCTTTCTCTAGTTAGGACAATTTTGATTCCTTTCCTGGAAGTATTTTTTTTTTCCTACTGAAAAGAGAATAAAGCAAAAATAAATTAAGAAGAGAAAATTTGGCTTATTGACCTTTTGGGGATGATTATCTTTGGGACTTTCTGTGAAGTTAGGTTGTAGTGATCTTTTAGGCGGTTGTATATATTTTTTTAAACAGAAAATGACTGTTAACTTTAATTGACTGTATTTGTTTATTTTTATAACACACTCCCACTTCTGTCATCCTAATGCAGTCGATATGTGTCTTGTGTGTAACATCACTTCATCATCCTTTGCATTGAATACTTAAAGGGCAAGTATTAAGAATTGCATGCTCTACATGAAAAGATGGATGTACCACATTTAAAAGTGGCTCTTACACACTGTGCACTTATTAAAAGAAAAAAATTAAGTTGAAAAATATCCCTTTAATATGAAAGGGAGAAAATCGTAACTTCTGTATTCTAATACTTTGAGTGTCATCACTTCTGTATTCTTCCTTTGTTTCTTGATCCATGTGGTTTTTTTTCCCCTTGCAGCATTGTTTCCCTCCCCTTGAGTAGGTAGCTTTATACTTATGATTTTTCTTTTTCTCAGATTGCACTTAAAATCCACTCCTTTTTTTGTGGTTGGCGTTCTTTAGTCCAGATGCTTCCTTCTGTACTGTGTTTAGGAGCTCTATTTCAAGGGACAGACTTAAAAAACAAAAAAACAAAAAAAACCTCTTACTTTAGATTATACAATTCCCAAGAATTCTATCTCCCTAAAAAAACCTTCATGATGAAGGATCTTCAGGAAGATTTTGTAAGTAGATGTTTTGTTTTCTTGGGAGTTCATAGCATTGGGAGAATTTAAGATTTGAGAAATCAAACTGTGAGTTAGTAAGAGCCAAAGCTTTGTGAGTGTTAACTGGTGAATACAGAATGGGAGAGAAGGTTCAGGAAGGAGGAAGTTGCCTTCACCTCAGTTGAAGAGGAAAATCCGGGTAAGCAGCCCTGGAGGCAGGTGTAAAGACAGGCTTTCTTTAGGCTGTTTACACATCTGTCTCTGTAAGCAACATAAATAGGGCTTTTTTTCCTGCCTGGCCAACTCATACCCTGCTCCTTGTTTTCTTTGAGGTTTCAGCTTAAGTGTCACTTTCCCAGGGAGGGAAATGTTCATCTAAAATAAGGAGGAACTCCCAATTTTCTTCACATCAGCCTGCAGTATTTTCACTGACGTCCCTATTATCCAGTCCTCTCTCAGTATTTTCTTGTACATGTATTTTTTCTTCTCTCCTCTTTGCCCTCCCTGCCTCCCAGCAGTGGACATGAGGTTAATAAGTGCGGGGCCATGTCAGCTGTGTTTATCACTCTATCTCCAGTCCCTAGAATAGAACCCGCACTTAGCGGAGAGTGCCTTTGGCTAGACTGTCATCTGCTTGAGAGCAGGATTCCGCCTTATCTGTGTGTGTGTGTGTGTGTGTGTGTGTGTGTGTGTGTGTGTGTGCTCAGTTGTGTCCGACCCTTTGGGACCCCATGGACGGTAGCTCTCCAGGCTCCTCTGTCCAGGAGAATATCTAGCCAGAATGCTAGCGTGGGTTGCTATTTCTTCTCCAGGGGATCTTCCCAACCCAGGGATAAAACCCACATGTCCTGTGGCTCCTGCGTTGGCCAGTGGATTCTTTATTACTGAGGCATTTGGGAAGCCAGCCTTATCTTTGTAGCCCAATGATTATATAGTGTCTCTTGAATTGAATTATTTAGGCTAACATAATTGAAAAAAGTGAGAAGGTAGGATAACTTTATTAATGAAAACATCCCATTCCTTTTTTCCCTCTAAATAAGAAGCAGTATCAGTCTCAGTGATAGAGGGGCCAAGTGTAAAACCTGGGATAAAACTAGGTAAAACTTTGATGCTGAAGGACTGTCCCAAGGATTGGTGACTTATGCTGTTCCAAAAAGCATGAGGTGATTATTTTAGAAAGTGAGATTCTTCAGTGGCTCTTAATATATTTGATTAAATAATGAAAAGCAATATTATATTTAGTTTCAGATGTGCAATGATTCAAAATTTTTGTAGCTTATATTTCATGTAAACTTATTATAAAATACTGGCTATATTTCCTGTGCTGTACAATATATCCTTGTAGCTTTTATAAATACATTTATTTTATATACAGTAGTTTGTACCTCTTAATCCCCTACCCATATCAAACCCCTTCCTCTTTTTTTTTTAATCCCCAATGGTAGCCACTAGTTTGTTCTGTGTGTCTGTGAGTCTGTTTCTGTTTTGTTATATTCATTGATTTGTTTTACTTTATTTTTTAGATTCTGTGTATAAGTGATTAACATATTTGTTTTCCGTCTGACTTACTTCACCAAGTGTAATACCCTCCAGGTTCATCCATGTTGTTGTAATGGCAAAGTTTCATTATTTTTTACGCTGAGTGCTATTTCACGTGGTATATGTACACCACATCTTCTTTATCCTTTCATCTGTTGATGGACACTTAGGTTGCCTCTGTATCTTGGCTGTTGTAAATAATGCCACTATGAACATTGGTATGCATGTATCATTTTCAATTAATGTTTTTGTTTTCTTCGAGTATATACTTGGGGGTGGAATTGCTGGATCATATGGTAGTTCTGTTTTTAGTTTTTTGAGGAAACCTCTGTACTGTTTTTCATAGTGGCTCTGAAAACTACATTTGTACTAACAGTTCTAATGACCAGTTTTTGGTGGTTGTTTTTTGATGTGGTAGTATGCATTGAAATGAAGATGCTCCTGCCACATATTGTGAGGTTCTTTGTTACTTCTCTAGTTTCCCTAGGAGATCATTTTCCATGTAGCTTTCCCTTGTGGACCTTATGCAATATGGTATTCTGAAAAATATTTTGCCCAAGGTTTAACTTTAAGAGTGATATCTTTAAGATAGATCTCTTAATTTAATAATTCTCAATAAAAGAATTAGGTCTGTCTTAGGTTGAACTTTCCCTGAAGATTTAGTTTTGCTCTTTCTTATCATATTAGCTGGGATATGTGTTTCCACTTGGCCAGTCCTTTGAAGCAGTGCTATATACTGAGTTATATTGAAGGAACTTGGGACAAACTGGTGTGGGTGCTATCAACTTTAGTGAAAGATATAAGCTTGAAGACTTATATTTAATACTTCCTAACATTTCTTAATGATATGTCGTTTTAGGCAATCTCTGTATTTTGTTGGCTTATTTTTTCCCTCCAGTTTTATTGAGATATACTTGACATATAACATTATGTAAGTTTAAGGTGTCTAGCATGTTGGTTGGATACATTTATATATGGCAAAATGATTCCCACCATAGCATCAGCTAACGCTGTCATTCTATCACATAATTTTCATTTCTTTTTTGTGATGAGGACATTTAAAATCCAGCCTTTTGCAACTTTGAAGTATATGATGTAGTGTTTGGTGAATTTTGCACCTAGATAACTGACATCTTAAGACATGGCAAGAATTCCCTGGCAGTCTAGTGGTTAGGACTTTGTGCTTTCACAGCTGTGTACTGGGTTTTAGGGAACTGAAATCCTGAAATCTCTGTGTGTGTGCATGCATGCTCAGTTGTTTTCTGACTGTTCGTGACTCCATGGACTACAGAGCCTGCCAGGTTCCTCTGTCCATGAGATTTTCCAGGCAAGAATATTGGAGTGGGTTGCCATTTTCTACTGCTTTGCTGCCTTTTTATATGATCCTTGAAGAAATGATTATGAAGGGGGTCTTATTTTAATAAGGTAGTTATGTCTTCTGCAGATGAAATGTATTGATTTAACCTCAGCTAGATGGGCTAGTGATGTAACTCCTCCGAAAGCTGAAAATGTGCATACATTAAAAAAAATTCTCTATTTTCTCCCCGTTCTGGAGAGAGCCATGGATCTTCTGAGTCTATACATAAAGATTCCAAGTTACTAAACAATGAAGCTATTTTTATGTGTCATCATTAAGATTTTTTTCAACATAGCCAATTTAGAGTCATGAACTCTTACTCCAGGTGTAGGAGTTTTGTATAACATTCAAAATTAACAGTCCCCTTTTTATATATGTTATCCATTTTACCCTTCCTGGGTTTGGATGTGAATTTCTAAGTGTGTGTGGTGTGAATTCTCTATGGAAGTATATAAGCTTCTTCCATATTACCTGTTTTTGTCTTCATCATTTTCAGTGTTTTTTCTTATACAGACTGTTCTGTTATGCTGTAACTTTCCTGAGGCAAAACTCAGGCTCATACTTTCTGTTTGCCACCTAGGCATTTCTTCTCAACTTCCAGGCTTGCTATATCCCTTCCTTCGAGGTCGTACTAAAGTTACATTTTATTAATTCTACTCTGTTTCGTAAAAAGTAGGCTGGGTTCAGAGATGAAAAGAGGCCTGAGACGCAACCTTAGCCATTGGAAAGCACAGAATTAATCTAGTGTGAGGGTGGGGCTTGATTATAGCTTGTCTATTAGAATTAGCTAATGGGATCAATAAGAAAAAAGGCTGAACCCAGAAGAGGGACAGGGCTGTTTTCGTTGTGGAGTATTGGCTGAAGGTTTTCCAGCCGAGGTCTATTTGAGTTGGTCCTGGAGTGGTGAATCCTGAGGAGGCCATGTATTTCACATCTGCCCAGCTAGCTAACTATATCTAGCTTGCTTCTTTATAACTTTGTGAAAGTTATTTGGGCAGTTATCTCGTGTGGCCACTGTTCTCTACTGCATAGAAAACAATTAGATTTTCCCAATTGCATTTGAATTTGAAAAAAAAAAGTCAACAAGGTAAAAACAACTCAACAATACAGTTCATGAATTGCCTGATGTTATCTTTAATACATTTTCAGGGAAATAAGGAAGGGACACAAAGTGGGAAAACATTTTTTTTTTGGTTGTTATTTGGAAATACTTGTTTTGAAATGGGCTGAGTAGAAGCAATGGCAGAATCTCTCTGTGTGTGTGTATGCACGCACACATGTATGCATGTGCCTATGAAAACAAAAAATCCAACTGTTGATTCTTGTTCTTTTCAAAATGTCAGGAATGTAAAGTCTTGGTCATGTTCAGTGGCAGGGCGATGCCCAGCCTAGATGTTAATCCTAGATGCACAGAACAGTTGGGGACAGCAAGATGGCCATATTAGTACCTGCTTCACATTTCTTAGGGGCTCTGATGTGGTGCAACAGAAGCAGGAAGAGAAGGAGTCCAAAATGCTAAAACTGGAAGGGACATTGGGCCCAAAGCCATGGTAATAACCAGTCTCTACATAAACCAGAGAGAGTTTAGTATGTTTCCTTTCTAGAGGGCTTAGCACAATGAATAAAGTAAAAGCAATAATTATCGGTGGGCAGCTGGGGCATGTCCTTAACAAAAGTTAGAACCAGTTCTCAACTTTCAAGAGAAGACCTCTCTGTGGCAATACTTTTTATCACTTCTACCATTTTTATAATATTATGTTGATAGTAGGGAGTTTGGAGAGGAATTTGACTGGTTAATATCAGTTCATTGCTGCTTGTGGAATTGCAACTTCTTTAGCAATGGTAGATCAGCAAAGAGTGGCATGAGTCTTTTTTTAAATTGAAATGTAGTTGATTCATAATGTTGTGTTAATTTCTGTTGTACAGCAGAGTGATTCGGTTACACATATACATACACTCTTTTTGTATTCTTTTCCATTATGGCTTATCACAGCATATTGAATATAGTTCCCTGTGCTATACTATACAGTAGGATCTTGTTGTTTATCTGTTCTACATATACCAGTTTGCATTGACTAACCCCAAAATCAAGAGTGGCATGAATCTTTAAGAAATTCAATTCAACTTTTATTGAGCACCTATTATTTGGTGCTCAAATAAAATGGTGGTGGTGTTGACCTTACGTTGCTTAGTCTAGTGAGGAGTCTGAGAGGTGAATGAATATTATCAGCCTGCCTCATAAGTGCAGCAGGAGAAGCTTGGAAGAGAAACAGGGAGACGTTCTGAAAGAGCTAACATCTGGGCTGGATTTCGACAGGAATAAGAGTTCCCAGTGATTTCTACTGAATTAATGCATATAATTTAAAAGTGAATATGAATCTCTCATTTTATTGTCACCTAAAAAAATTTGATGGCTTTCTAAAGATGGGTATACCCTCAATAACTTATGACATTTGACATCTTATTACATAGATCTTAATAAATTCTTAGAATTAGAGACTCATGTTCATGATTCTGATTATAAAACAGTTGAATAAATAAACCAAACTACTTCCCCCAACTTGACTTTTTTTCACATTAGAACTGTAAGTTTGTATTTGCACTGCGACTGATTTTCTGTCCTGTTTACTGTGAATAAAATGTTTCTGTTATTTGCTTCTAATTAAGAACTCAGGGTATTCAACAGACATTGTTCATTTTGATGAAAAATACTGCATTTAAAAATAATTGAGGTATGAGTTGGTAAACAGTTTTTATAAAACCAGGCTTCTATGGAATAGTAATACATAACAGATCATTTCCCTTAGAGGGTGGAAAAAAGAAGAAAACTAAGACCGTCAGCTATAAGATGTGCTTATTAACAGCTGCTTTCTATAATAGGAGCAATTTGCATGCAGAATAGAGAAAATGAATTATACAAAAGGGTGTATAGAAGAACAGCTATAACTTCTCTGGCATGTACAGAAGCCCACAGAATAAACTTCCTTCAAATGACATTGGCATGATTAAATCCCAGGCAACCTGGCCAGTGAAACTGCTGTTCTGAAAAGAAGCTGCCAACTGGAAATGTCATGGGTGTAACACTAGCCTTCTGGGTGGGGTGGGATGGGGGTGCCCATGCATTTAGTGGCATCCCGCCGCCACTCAACGTTCAGGGTATTTGATAATTCATGATAGATTGGCAGGTGGTCAGTGGATGATGGGCTGAAGCCACTCTGAGTCCTTTTGCTTTTTTCATTTTTTATTAGAGAAACTTGTAAGGTCAGGTCAGATGCCTCATTCATCATTTACTTCTTCTGATGTCAGTTTGGGGAAATTTTCCTAAAGTGGGCTACAGGAGATAGCCTAATATTAAAATGCTGCCTTCAGTATAACTGTTTGTAATTGTATTTGTATTCATGGAATGTCTAACCAATTTTTAAGTACACCATCTTCATCTTCTGCATTAAAAATGCCTTAGACTTGTATTTCCCCACATATATAATCTTGAGTCTTGACAGCCGTACTTACAATGTACACGTGGTGTTCTCTCTTTTAAAAATTATGTATTTAACTCCTATTCCCTTTTTTTTTTAACATTAAACTTTTACTTTATATTGGAATAGCGCCGATTAATAGTGTTTCAGGTGGACTGCAAAGGGACTCAGCCATTCATATACATGTATCCATTTTCCCCCAAGCTCCCCTCCCATCCAGGCTGTCGCATAATATTAAACAGTTCCCTGCGCTATACAGTAGGTCCTTGTTGGTTATCCATTTTAAATATAGCACTGTGTACCTGTCCCTCCCTTTTAAAAGGGATAGAGCTGGAGCTGTTTAGAGAATCCTTAGTCCAGGGCCATGGAATTCAGTCTTCCAATCCAAATCCAAGGCTTTGTACTTGTTTTCTTTTTTCTGTTTTCATTGGAAAAAGTTACATGACCATTGGGTATTGTACAGGTTAGACTTCCTGCCTCGCTTCTGTCGCATCTTGAGAACTGTGTGTGCCAGGACCTGTGCTGGGTCTTCTACATACATCATCCTGTTTGATCCTTACACGGTCCAGATGAGGCACCTGAGGCTCAGAGGACTGGTGTAACTTTGCAAAGGTGGCCTGGCTAATTCGAGATGGATCCCAGATTGGCATCCAGGTATACCCGCGCCCTGGACACTCTTCATGTTCCTGAGTAAATGTTTCTGTCCTTGAGGAGTGAAAGGGAATTAGAGATGAGGTCCCTGAATATATGATAATAAGAAGTTTGTTAAGTGTCAAGCCAATGCTTCAGACAGTCAATACTTCAGGAAGGTAAAGAGAGAAGAGATGATAGTACCTTGTGGGCTGGAAAGGCTTTGTGAGGAAACTGGGATTGGAACTAGCAGAAGATAATAAGAGTAGCATCAAAGTATGAGAGACAGGAAGAGGACAGAGTATAGGTGGGAATACTGGCCCTGTTGGTGGTGAAGCAATGCAGTTGGATGCAGCATAAGAGGTTTGGTGGGTAACAAAAGGAGGAAGGTTGAAAAGGTAGATTGGAGCCCTGCAGAACTGGGTTATGTGCTATATGGTCTTAATGTACAGCATGTGCATTTCTACTTCTTTGTGATACTGACTACCAATATGCAGTCTTAGCTAGAGTAGTTTCAGTTGGCTTGTGATTGATTTTGAATGAATGGAAATTTTAGTGGGGTGAATCATATTTAGCTTCATAGGGCATATGTTCTTTCCCAAGTCTAAATAAGTCTTTCTTCATAAGAATACAAAAACCTTATTGTTTCTTATGTATTCTTATGATATAAATAGATTTGAAGGGTTTATATGTATCACAATATTTCAGTAAATATTCTTTGGTGGAGGTAATGGAGAATAGTGAGACTTAATGACATTGGAAGATACTGGGTTTGGGATCTTTCTAAGGAAGGAGGGTGGTCCTGCCACTTTTTGATATGAAAATTAGGATATCTCAGAGAACTGAGAGGTTTGGGGTAGAATGATATACATCACAGACTAGGCATAGATAGTATGTTTGTTAGGAAACGGATAGTTGCTTTCAAGCTTTGGGTCACAAGGAACTGTCCTCAGTTTCCCTGAAGCGTTAGGGCAGGGTTTAATAACTGAGGTCAAGTCATTCATGACCATGGCTGACACTGGTGCTCTATTCCTTATCAAGCCTTGAATAAATAACTAACGTATTTGATTTATACAAGAATATTATTATTGTAGATTCTAAACAAGAAATGAAGAATAACTAAGAAAGTTAGTTGGGGCTTGGCAAGGGGCCATGAAAATTGAGAACGATGTAGGTGGAAGGATGGGATTTATTTATTTATTTTTTCTTGTTTTTAAAGGAAAGAAGAGTCTCTTTTTGCCTATAACTTTCATCTCACATATTCTTTTTTTTTTTTTTTTGATGTTTCAGTGTGCAAAGATCCACCTTACAAAGTAGAAGAATCTGGGTATGCTGGTTTCATTTTGCCAATTGAGGTTTATTTTAAAAACAAGGTATGTAATCTTTACTCATTACTCTTTCAATAGAAGATCCTTCATTAACCAAACAATGTTTCAAATAGTTTTGATTTATAAGCACTTCTATCACTAGATGGTTTTAAAATAAAAGTTAAATTTGTCTTCTGGGAATTTTGGCTATTGTTGTCCTTAAATAAAGAGGAAGTGGCTAGAGAAAGATAATTTCAGTTCTGAGGAGTCAGATTATGTGAAATTCATTAAATGTCTCTTTTAAGAGAAGAGTGATTATCATTTTGAAAAAGAAGATTAATATATGTTTGTAAAATAGAAATTATGGCTTTTCGGTGAAATGATCTTTGTCTATTTTCATACTTCTAGAATTTTGAGACATTCAAAGAATTGTCTTTTATTTATCTTTATCTGATACACACATACAACACACATATATACAGTTATATCAGCTGCTGCTGCTGCTGCTAAGTTGCTTCAGTTGTCTTACTCTTAGCAACCCCATGGACTGCAGCCTACCAGGCTCCTCTGTCGATGGGATTTTCCAGGCGAAAGTATTGGAGTGGGTTGCCATTGCCTTCTCCGGTTATATCAGCAAGTGGATATTATGGATTCTATTGGATTTTAAAAATTTCAACAGTGCATAAATGGCAAAACACACAGACTATATAATATTGGACAAACTGCTCAACCTCTGTGGGGCTGACTGTCCTTATTTATAAAATGGGGATAGGATAAGAGTACCTACCTCGTAAAGTAGCTAGGAGGAATTGATCAAATAAAGCAATGTAGAGTATTTAGAATGATGCTTCATATGTAAGTAAGCACTTAGTAAATACTAGCTGTTATTTTTAATCACCCTGTTTCTTTCTTTCATTCCTTTCCTGATTACTAAGGTAATCATAGTTCCTAAAACCTGCTCCAAAGTGAGATAATTCACTTTTTTTAAAAAAGGAATTGAGCTTTTAGAATGTTGTGTCATCCAAGCTAGTGTTCCACAAAGTCTGGTGCTTGGACCAGCAGCATTGGCATCACCCAAGAGCTGGTTGGAAATGAGATTCTCAGGCTCTATCCCAGATCTGTTGAATCAGAATCTCTGGGATGGGGCCTGGAAATCTGCACGTTTACTGGCCTTCCAGGTAAACAAACACCAGTAAGTATGAGAACTCTGATAAGCCACTCCTGAAATACTGTCTCACCAACTTTTTCTTTTTCCTTTTAATTGAAGTATAGTTGATTGCAATATTGTGTTCCATTGACTTTTTTTTTTAAGTGTTTGTTGTGTTTGTTACAACATTGCTTCTGTTTCATGGTTTGGTTTTTTGATGGAGAGGCATGTGGGATCTTAACTCCCTGACCAGGGATCAAACTCTTATCCCCTGCATTGGAAGGTGAAGTGTTAACCACTGGACCACCATGAAAGTCCCTCCACTGACTTTTTCAACGTATAGAAGGCCCAGCCTTCAATTCAATAAAAGCCTCTTTGTGATTAAGAGATAATTTGCTTTTAAATAAGCTCTACTGGAACTATCCTGAAAAGTTGGAATGTGTAGAAAACAGGGGTAGATTTTATTTTCCATATTTTTAAATTTTTTTCAAAAGCCAGTTCCCTCATGTGCCACATTGCTGCTCCATGACCCTCCTATACATGTTACCCTTTTAAATTGTTTTTCTTTATATTTGTATTTTGGGAACATTATTTGGGGGTATTACACAGTATTGCACATAATCTACTTCTGTGTAAATATTTGAGTGTTTACTTTGTCTATGGCAGTTTGCTAAACCTTTTACATATGTTACTTTATTCAGCTGGTTTATAAGAACTTTTGAGAGGTTATTATTCCGACTCTACAGGAAAGGAAACTGAGTCATGGAAAGATTACATGGCTTGTCCAAGGCCACACACAGTTGGAAAGTGTTAAAACCAGACTCTTAATCTAGGTCTTTCTCTCCATTGGCAATTCTCTTAACTTCGGTTCCTCAGTAGAAGTCACTCTTTGCCAGAATAATTACCTTCCTCAGTAGTAATACCACTGAACTGTTCACATGTTTTTCATCAAATCAGAATTTGTTGAGATGTGCTTATGTCTGTTCATATGACATGCTTTTACACTGATGTATGGATTTGTTTTTTCTCATATCAAGATTCCCTTAGGAAATAAGTTTTTAGCTTTCTTTTTTTCCTTCATTAAAAAAATTGAGATATAACTTACACATCATAAAATTCATCCTTTAAAAGTATACAACTCTGTGGGTTTTAATATATTGTACAAACATCACCAGTGTTTAATTCTAGGACATTTTCATCACCTCATAAGAAAACCCTGCATCCATCAGCAATCGCTCCTCATTTCTTCCTCTCCCAACTCCTGGGATTAATCTGTTTCCTTTAAACCATTCATCTATTTCCTTTCTGTGTGTAATATCCTATTCTGGGCAGTTCGTATATGTGGAAGCGTACAATGTGTGGCCTTTTGTGTCTGCCTTCTTTCATTTACTGTATTTTCAAGGTTTATCCATGTTATAGGATGTACCGATACTTGCTCCTTTTTTTAACTGAATACTGTTCCATTGTATAATGTAGCCCACTGTATATGCCACACTTTATTTATATTCATATTTATATTTTGATGGACATTTGACTTGTTTCCATCTTTGCCCTATGAATACTGCTGCTATGAACATTCATATGCAAGTTTTTGTTTGGATATACATTTTCAAGTCTCCTGGGCATATACCTAGGTGGAGTTGTTGGGTTGTGTGGTAACTCTGTGTTTAAATTAACTTTTTGAAGAACTGCCAAACTGTTTTCCAAAATGACCGTACTATTTTACATTTCTACCGGCAGTGTATGAAAGGTACATTGAAAGCTTTAGTTTGAAAATAATGCTGCAGTGAAGTATCTTCCCTCCTACTTTGTTTTGAACTTCTCTGGTCACTTTTACAAGCTCTCATTTCCTCACAGAGATATATTTTCTGAACTGCCAAGTTCCCTTCTTTACAGAAATAATTGGAATCTCCTCATCCACCTGATTTAAAAAGAAAATAAATGCAGGATGAAGAGGCAGCAAGTAATGTGTGTAACACGTGGGCACACACAAATGCAGCCTTGGTAATTTGGGGAGCAATTCTTGTGACTGAAAGACGTACTATTTATTCACTTGTGAGGAAGTTTCAATTTCTTAAAATATGAAAGAAGAAAGATGCACTCGAGATGGAAAATAGTTATTCCTTGGGAGCACTGTGAAATAGACATGTTGGCTCACCACTGTTTAGTAGATATCCTATTTAGTGTCCAGATTAGTTGATTTCTATTTTCTAGTTTTAGATTTTCTTTAAGATTTTATACTTAATAATTGCCGTTTCCCCCCATCCCCACCCAGGTGCACAATGGAAAGTATTTCAGTGTTTATAATATGAAAAAGTACATACATACATACATACATACATGTGCTCAGTCGTGCCCAACTCTTTGAAACCCCATGGACTGTAGCCCACCAGGCTCCTCTTGTCATGGAATTTTCCCAGCAAGAATACTGGAGTGAGTTGCCCTTTCCTCCTCCAGGGGATCTTCCTGACTCAGGAATCGAACCCACATCCCTTGTGTCTCCTGCATTGGCAGACAAATTCTTTACCACTGTGCCAGGATATACCTAATTGTAGAGATGTGGGTTAATTACTGATGGGTTAATAATGCACACAATGCTATCTAGCAATTAATGTAGCAAGATGGACATGTCTATAAAACAAAAATGATGACTTAAATGTTACAGAAGTTGTTGTATATGGTTACGATATCGCTTATGTATGCAGCCATCACTTACGTATGAAGCCAAGAATAAATGAGGTTACAGAGACAGACATATGTAGTACAAGAGCCAGAGTGGGAAGGACAGCACAGGAACCAAAGGGCATGGTTTACTGGGGGAAGAGGGATGGAAAGGCCTGTATTTATAAAACTTTATTTCTTTAGAGAAAAAGGCAAACTAACATGGTAACAGTGTTATCATCTGTTTAAACTCAGTGGAAAATGCATGGGTGTAGTATTTTAAGTACTTTTCTGTATGTTATTGATTCTTTAATTAAAATTATTGCTGTGTCTTCTCTTTTAATTTATCTTAGAGTATCTTAGAAAGCAAAATTTTGCGGTCTTTTATTCTGGACCTCCAAGCTGGATGTATTTCTTATATCTCTTCCTACTGAAATGACCCATGGGTGAAAATTTAGTAGGTCTGGGCCATTTCTCCAGAATGTTCATTTCATTTCTTTTGAGTGTATGTCATTGTCTTTATCCCTGGAGTTTACTTAATTCTGTCTTGTAGAAAGAACATCCATTATAATAATGGTTTATGAAAAAGTATTATTTCAGGTCTTCAAAGGGGATGAGAGAAAGCAGCAAAAGACCTCCACTTAGTGTTGGAAGGGGCCTGCCACCGCATATTCAGTATATATCATCTTGTCCTTGGTCCCATCTCCATCCTAGTACTTTTCCTGCTTACAATAAGCTTGTCTTCAGTTTTGCTCACTTATTTGAGAGGTCAGAGTCAAGAGGGGTGGTGGAGTGACAGTGCTTGTTTTGAGTTCTTGTTTGTTTATTCTCTTTTTTTGTGGTTGTATGCAGTGAAACAAGCCTGTCTGTGAGAATCATGTGTGTTTCAGAAACTAAACCAACAGGCCCACTGAAACATAATTGACGGTAGCACTTCAGGTTTGAAAAGATCCCATGCTTCTCTCTTTCATTCTGTCCTCAGAAAAGTACATAAGTAAATGTCAAGGACTGAAGCAGAATGAGAGGAATAATTTAATGTTGCCAAAACCAGGTTTCCAACCTCTAGGAAATGTATTCATTTTATATGGAGAATAAATAGATGCTTCCTTGTTTGAACTTTGAAGAAGAATCTTTTCTATGGAGCATAGATTGATGTTAGATTGATGTCAGCCCACTGAGAAAGATATTCAGTTGGTCAGAACACAAATTTATGGGTATTTTTTACTTACTATAAAAAAATTTTAAAAGAAAATTGCCCTGAGGATTCATGCAAAGATAGCCACTTTTTGTGGCCATTTAGCCTTAGTTTTACTGAAAAGTGATTTTTTCCCCTTCTTTTTTCTCTTGGTTATAAACTGATGTGAATTGTAAAGTGATGTTACTACCTCTCTCTTTTTAATTTGGTAATTATTATATTCATCAGTGTATTTTTTTTTTTCTTTAGAAAGTGTGCGGGAGTATACTGCTAGTAAAAGTGAATGGAATAAAACTTAGGAGCTATTCCTCTCACTTCATTTGATCATTGTTAACTATTTGGTATGGCCTTTCCAGTTTTCTCCCCATGCATTTGCATAGATAAAAAAGTATGTCTGTGTAGAGCTTGGCAAGAGTATAATATATCACATTTTAATATTTTCCTGTGACTTGCCTTTAATTCCCCTAGTGATAGGCCTTTCCAAGTTTTTGGAAATATCTGCATGGTATTCCATGGTAATGATATCATGCAGATTATCCATATTTTTTGTCTACTATAAACAATGCTACCTCGAACATTTTATTTTACATCTATATCTACATTTACATACCTTTGCACACATATTTGAGTATTTCTGTGGAGGAGATTCTTAGAAGCAGATTTACTGAGTTAAACATTGTATGCATTTAGTATGTTGATAGATATTGCTAGTGTGTCTTCTCAAAGGCTTTATCAATTTGCATTCCCAATTGTAAGATAGAAAATGGCCCTTCTTATTTTTCAAATGAATTCTCTGGTTATAATGACAATTTTGCAATTCAGAGAAAAGGCAGATAAGCTAAAAAAAAAATGATTATGATAATTACATTAGTAAAGGAATGCTATAACAGGGATGTCTAATCCAGATGGGTTAGGAGGGTTTGGGAGACTTTTCACAGGAGTTCTTGCTTCAGTTAGGTCTTGAATGATGAGTCTGCATTAAAAGAGGAAGGTTTGCTGGGAGGGGAAGCATTTTTGACAATGGGGAAGACTATATGTGAAAGGCAAATTGACTGAGATAGTAGGAAACACTGGGGAACAGCAAGTGCTTCACCTTTGTGAAAGGACAGAGCCTAGTAAGAGCACAAAGGAAGTGCAGGAAAGGTATTAAAAGACTGTAATGGTTATTACCAGGAAGTGGGATTTTATCCTGTAGAAAATGATGAGCCATTAAAGGCTTTTATGTCAATGGGAAGATGTAATCTGACTTTTGTGTTAGAAAGATCACTCTCTTGTCATTGTGGGTGGTGGAAAGAGGTAAGTTTAAAAACAGGCAACCAGATGAGGAATGATCAAAGTCCAAGCTAAGGCAGTGGTTAGCGTGACTAGAGCAGAGGGCATAGATTTGAGAGCTCCTAAGGAGGAATACTAAACAGACCTCAGGAACAGTTTGACTTTGATGAGTAAGGGAGAAGGAAGTGTTAGGGATGATTGTAGTGGTAAGATTTCTGTTTGCCATCATATAGAGTCTAGGAGAAAGGACACATGAAGATAACTTCAGTTTAGGATAATGCGTGACTTTGCTGTTGCTGCGGTTCGTCCCAGTGGAGGTGTGGTTAGACTGGAACACAAGCAAATGGAGTCAGGTGCTGGGCTGGAGGTAAAGAGAGGGGAGTCACGGTCATGTAGGAGGAACCAACTTCCTGTAGTGGGTGTTGTCTCCCTGGGGAACTTTGCGAAAAGACACAGGGCATGTAAGAGTCAATGAAAAAGGAGACACAGCAGCTTGTGAAGAAAACTAAGAAGGAATGCCAGTGAGTGTGAGGAAAACGGCACCCTGAGAGAGAATGGCATTCTGATCAAGGAAAGAAGCAGCAAGTTTTCTGCCAGATGAGTAATAGAAGTGAGAGACAGTGAGTGAATGAGTAGAGACTATGATTTAGGTAAGTTTGAATGAAGAAGTGAAACCCATGAATATGTAGTAGGTAATGCCTACATTCTGACAGTTTCAGTTGCTAAGACTTTTGAACCCAGAAGAACTGGGTTCAAATCACTTTGTTATATTATGCGTTAGTAATACAACAAACTTTTTTGAAAAAGAAAAACATTGTTTATTTGTGTAATTTTAGAAAATACTGTAATTCCTTATGTTGCTGGTGGGATTTTAAAATGGTGCAGTCACCCTGGAAAACAGTAAGGTTGTTCCTGAAAAATGTGCAACATAGAGTTACCTTATGACCCAGAAATTGCACTCCTAGGTGTATACCCAGGAGAAATGAAAATGTATGTCCATACAAGAAAAAACTTGTACACAAATGTTCATAGCAGCATTGTTCATAATGGCCAGAAATGGAAACAACCCACATTTCTATTTCCCAACAAATGGATAACCAAAATCAAGAATACCCATATGATGTGTTATTATTCAGCTGTAAAAAGGAACAGACACATGCTACAACATGGATGAACCTCAAAAACATCATGCTGAGTATGAGAAGCCAGTCACAAAAGATCACATATTGTGTATATATTTTATGTATGTTCATGTATTTATGCAAAATGTCTGGAATAAGCAACTCCATAGAAACAGAAATAGATTAGTGATGCCAGGGGATGCAGGATCTGGGGGACTGGGTAATGACTACTAATGAGTTTGAGATATCTTTCTGGAGTGATGAAAATCTGAAATTAGAAGGTGGTGATAATTTCATAACTCTGTGAATGTACTAAAACCCAGTAAGTATTACACTCCTAATGGGTAAATTTTATGATATGTGAATTATTTCTCAATAAAGCTATTATTAAAAAAACATAAATAGCTGTTATTAAAAAAGTAAAATGGTGAAGCTAATGACAAATGAAAAAAAGGTAACATATCACAGAGATGGTTAATATCTATAATACACAAGGGCTTTTATATAAAGTGATAAATTCTAAGTGCCTTAATTTCCTCATCTGTGAAACAGCTGACAGTTGACCCTAAGGAGAGCTATGAGAATTAAATGAGATAAATGTTAAAGAACATATTATTGTTACTGTTATACTGAGTATTCATTTCCCTGTGGATTCCTGAGAATCAGTCAGTAGAAAGGTTTAGATGTTTAGCTAGCTAAAGTAATGACTGGAGAGTAGAACCTTGAGTATCATGGAATTATAATTATTGTATTCTCTTGGATATGTGCTGTTTTGTCCTCCAGGAAAATGCCATATGTTTATTCATTTCACAGGCATTATTGCATTTTTACAATGCACAGGGCACTAAGCTAGTTGTTGAGGGTACAATGATGACCCAGCCATTATTCCTCCTTTCAAAGATCTTATGATCCAGCAGGGTAAAAGGAGATAGTAAGAAGAGAGTTATTCTAAGACGTGGCAAGGATAAGAGAGAGAGGCACAGAGAACAGAGGAGAGACAGGACTGGAGTTCAAGGAAGCCTTCCCCATAAAACCTGAATAGAGAGAGATGAATAGAAGTTACCCAGGTAAAGCAGAAGGTGGAGAAATGACCCTGGTAATGTAAAGCAAGAGTGAAAGCCAGGGTTAACTGAGAATGAGTAAACTCTGGGAGCAACCAACTGCAGCATGTGGCTAGACCATCAGATGGGTGGAAAGGCTATGGTGAGATACGGAACCAAGAGTAGACGCTAAAAATCCTAAGTGGCACATAGATGAGCTCGGATTATTATTCTGATGGCATTGGGAACTTGTGAATTTTTAATCAAGGAGTGAAAATGGCTAGGTTTTTGTTTCATATGGATAATTTGGAGGCCTGAATGAAGAAGGAATCGATAATCTATCCTGAAGTAGGAAGAACTGCTAGAGGAAGGATTTTATAGTAGTCTGGGCAATGGGTAAGAGCATGCCAGGTATGGGTTAGAGGGCTTCTTCAGGAGATACTTTAAAAGAGAAAACGGCTGCTCTTGATGATGGGTGTTGGCGGTAGAGTCAGGGGAGGAAAAGTGGCTTCAGGGGTGTCTTAGGGCTCCAGTTGAGTGACTGTGTTACTGGTGTTATATCTCTTGAGAGATTGCAAGAAAGATGATGAATTTATTCTTTTCCGTTTTCCTCGAAGACAAGAAACTAATTTTTCAGATGTTTCCATTTTGCTTTGTAGATAGTTCCATGATGATTTTTTCCCCCGGTACTTCTTTGACACTATAGCTGTTAGACCTCTGGGTCTTTTCTGATCCTTCCCAGGAGTAAACTTTTGCTCTCTAAATCTCTATTTATGCCTAACTCTCTGTGTTCTTTTTTTTTTAACTTCTAGGAAGAACCTAAGAAAGTTCGCTTTGATTATGACTTATTCCTGCATCTTGAAGGCCATCCACCAGTGAATCACCTCCGCTGTGAAAAGCTGACTTTCAACAACCCCACAGAAGAGTTCAGAAGAAAGTTGCTGAAGGCAGGAGGGGTAAGTGATACTGTCTTCTTGTGAAAAGCCTTCCCATAGAAAGCTAGTTCCTTGTGTGTCAAGAAGTATGATAGTGTTTTGAGAGAGGTAAAAGAAATGAAGCACCTTAATGACCTCACTGTGTACTCATGGTTTGAAAAGAAGAGGTAAGCAAACAATATTTTAAGTAGCTGTGAGTCTGAAATTACATTATTGGTTAGAAGAGCCTTATAGTCTTATTTGGGCTTCCCTGGTTGCTCAGCGGTAAAGAATCCACCTGCATCGCAGGAGACAATGCAGGAGACTCTGGTCTGGTCCCTGGGTCAGAAAGATCCCCTGGAGGAGGCCATGGCAATTCACTCTAGTATTCTTGCCTGGAGAATCCCATGGACAAAGGAGTCTGGTGGCCTACAGTCCATGGTGTCACAGAGAGTCAGACACTATTGAAGTGAATTAGCATGCACACGTAGTCTACACAGTTCAGATTTATTTCGACAACAATCCAAACCCAAACTAGTTTCTGTTAAGAACAGTGCCTTAATTTTATTTTGGTGTATTGAAAGTTACATTAAAAATTATATTGTCCAAATTTTAAGGTCAAAATTAATAGAAAAGATGCACTCATTCAAATTACATATTTTTCATTTAAAAGCATATTTTTGTTTGTTTGAATTGTGTGTAGGTCATAGATGGATTTTTCTTTTTAAGATAATGATAATTAGCATGGTAAGTTTTTGCACATGTGAATTGGCTAGGATGGGGAAAATCTTTTAAGTGGAATTTCTCAAAAACATGGAATGTTTGCTTGCAGCGAAGTTAGCTACACAGCCAAACATTATTGATGGGTCAAAATCTACTTACCATTGAGGGCTACTGGGACCATCAGCTTCTACTTTAGCTGAACTCCTTGTGTCATATTATGTAGGCAGTTCAGATCCCATAACATTTTGTGGTGTGTGTTTTTTTACATTATTATTATATATTTTTTCCTTTTTCCCCCCTGTGCATTCTTTAGGATTTCCTTCCTTTAGTTTTACTGAAATGTTTTTGAAATTTTGCATTCATGAGCTTGTTATAGGAAGGGTATGTAGATGGTAACTTCTCAAGATGTCTCCTTTCACTGATAAACTCTGCCTGGGAGCTTTGTAGGAAAGAATTGGATTTTATACAGGGCAACATTCATCTGAAGTTCTACAAAAACTACCACATTTCATTCCACACTGTGCTGCATGTCAGTAGATTATGGGTTAAATAGATATTGATGGGTCAGCTTTGGAAATGAATGACCATTTATAGTACTTCATGGGGAAATGCATCTTGGTAAAGAAATGGGCTTTTGTCATACAACTTATTTTAAAGTTAGGGATTTATTATACATTTATTCAGGAATGTTTTTTTAAATAAATCCTACTTGATTCTTTTTAGTTATCTAGAGCACAATGTTGATGCTGCTTATTTGTGACCATGCCCTTAAAAATGAGCCTGTCCATTTTAAATCCTAATCATTCCCATTATTTTTTTTTTAAGAGGATGGCATTTTACACCTCTGGTTGTTCCTCTTGGATATGTGGTTAGGTAGGTAATTGGAGTGTGTGAATTATGGAGCTTGAGTACATCAGGCTTCAGATAAGGGTCGTCGGAAAAAGTAAATATGACACAAGAACTTTTTAAAACATCCACTTAGTCCTGGAGTACTCAAGGGTTGTTTGTGAGCTGGAGAAGAGGTTACAGGTCAGTGATAATGCAGCAGAGTGCGGGCCTGCACCCTGATAAGGTCTCTGGTTGATTTCTGTCTTTCTCTCCACTCAGCTTTTATCTCAGAGTTATCCTCCTTGACTTCTAACTTCCCTTCTTTGTATTTCTTTAAGTGCTATTCAAAGCCTGCCTGTTTTCCCCCTTTAGATTTGCATTGTGTCTTGACAACTCTAAAATGTGAAGTACTCAAGACACCCATTATTCGACATAAGTTCTTTAAGTGACTGACTTGAGTAAATTTTGTAGTAAAATTAACATTTAAAAATTCATTTGAAATACTAGTAATCTCATAGATTCTGTCCATTTCACATGGGAGGGTTAAAATAGTCTTTGATGGAAACGGGAGAATCTGAACCATTAAACTGTCTTATTGAGATTTTTGGATACCTCATATTTTGTTCACCTGACATTTTAATTTTTATCATTGTTGTTGTTCAGTCGCTAAGTAGCGTCCAACTCTTTACTATTAATGCAGTCTGTCATGGTGTCAGCTATCTTATGAGCCATTTTGATTTGATTGGAGATCTGTTTCTCCAGCTTCATGGAGATACCATTGATGTATATATAACTTGAGATTACAGCCTGTTGATTTGATACACTTGTATATTGCAGAATCATTATCACCATGGCATTAGCTAACACCTGCATCACATCAGATAATTACCGTTTCTCTTTTGTGGTGAGATCATTTGACTTACTCTTAGCAAATTTCACATATAATTTAGTTATTTACTATAACCGTCATGCTGCACATCAGATCCCTAGAACTTAATCATCTTATAACGAGAAGTTTGTGCTCTTTGATCCATACCTTCCCTTGTCTCGCACCTCCCCTCTCCCAGCCCTTGATAAGTACCATTCTGGCCTCTGTTTTTATGAGTTTAACTTTTTTCAGATTGTACATATAAGCGATATCATACAGTTTGTCTGACTCATTTCACTTAGCCTAATGTCCTTAGGGTTCATCCATGTTGTTGTAAACGGGAGGATGTCCTTCCTTCTCATGGCTGAATAATATTCTGTTGTGTACATGCATGCACGTACACAAATCTCCACATCATCTTTATCCCTTCATCTGTTGATGGACACTTTGGTTATTTTCATATCTTAGCTATTGTGAAAAATGCTACAGTGAACATGGGAGGACAGATATATCTTTAGTATCCTGTTTTAATGTCCTTTGGGTATATACCCAGAAGTGTGATTGCTGGATCATATGTAGTTCTATTTTTAATTTTTTGAGGAAGGTTCATATTGTTTTCCATAGTGACTGCACTGTAGGATTTACAGTCTTGACCACAGTACACAAGGGTTCCCTTTTCTCCACATTCTTGTCAACACTTACCATCTCTTGTCTTCTTGATGATAGCCATTGTTCCTGGTATGAAGTAAGAGCTTATTTTGATTTGAATTTTTCTGATGATTAGTGATGTCAAGTAACTTTTCATGCACTTATTGGTCATCTGTATAGTTTCTTTGGAAAAACGTCTATTCGGATTCTCTGCCATTTAAAAATCATACTGTTTGAATTTTTTTTTTTTTTTTGACCATTGAGTTGTATGAGTTCTTTATATATTTTGAATATTGATCTCTTATCAGATATATGATTTGCAAGTATTTTATCCCATTTCTTTTCATTTTTTTGATGGTTTCCTTTGCTGGGCAGAAGCTTTTTAGTTTGATGTGGTTCCACTTGCTTGTTTTTGCTTTTGTTGCCTTTGCTTTTGATGTCTATTAGCAAATCTTATGCTCATGACTGTCTCTTTGTATAAACTTTTTTGTTAACTGGAGCCTGGGGTGAAAGGGGTGCGGTTTTTCCATATATTTAAATATTGCATATGTACCAAGGAGGTATACGTTGTTTTTAAAGGAAAAAATCAATCCCTTCTTCATATGTACTATGTGAAATCATGTATAGCCTGAGGCATGAGTAGAGTAAACTTACCATTTTGGCTATAGTTCCTTCTTTTCACTTTTTTCTTTGAAAACAAAAGTACATAGCGCTATTAAAAGTAGAACTTGGCTTTTCAAGGGATCAGAAAAGTTGTTTTTAGAGCTGGCAGCATCTTAGAAAATGCTTTTCAGCTTTCAGAAGAAAATGATTCCAAAGAACATTTTGCCAGAAGAATCTTGAAAAATTACAGATTTTCATAATCTATAAACCTATAAGCTATATGACAACTTTTTTTGGGGGTCAGTGAGAGTTTCTTCTTTTTACTCTTTTTTTAAAACAATGTTGTAATTCTTTTCTAAATAGTGTCAAAGAAATCTTGGTGTGCTTCCCCCTTGGAAGAAAGTTACAGTGTTTTTCTCTTGAATAGCTATCTAAAATTAAGGAATCATTGCTTTCAAAGAAAAGAGAAAAAAAATTTGTGGAAAGGACATCTTTGGATTTAAGCATTATTTTCAGAGAATACAGAAGTACAAAATGATTTTATTTACATGCAGGTATCTTTCTCTAAATGAGAGATGTCATTGGAG
Source organism: Cervus canadensis (assembly GCF_019320065.1). Lineage (NCBI taxonomy): Eukaryota > Metazoa > Chordata > Mammalia > Artiodactyla > Cervidae > Cervus > Cervus canadensis. The sequence continues at coordinate 47,410,963 of NC_057399.1, read as the reverse complement.
CTTATAGGGAAATTGTAACTTTGGTTTACGAGCTAGCCTCTCTGGGGCCTGTGTAAGAAAAAGACAGAAGATAGGGGTTAGAAAGGGGTTTCCCTTGTGGCTCAGTTGGTAAAGAATTTGTCTGCAATGCAGGAGATGCAGGTTCATCACTGGATCGGGAAGGTCCCCTGGAGAAGGAAATGGCAACCTATTCCAGTATACTAGCCTGGGAAATCCCACGGACAGAGGAGCCTGGCAGACTACAGTCCTTGGGGCTGCAAGAGTCGGACACAACTTAGTGGCAAAACCAGGCCAGAGGTTAAAAATGGAAAATAATAATCTAAGAACTTCTGGAAGGAGATTACCTTCACTTTGAGATCTTATTTTCTTCTTTGGTTGGCAGGAGAGGTAGAAGACAGTGAGCTGTAAACTTCTGAGGGCCAGACTTCATGTCATCTATTTATACTTGAGTTATAAGCAAAAGGATCAAATGTACCCCTTTGGGAAGCAACTCTCACTTTCACTGAGATACTTTTCTTTTTTTTTATGAACTGATGAATCCATGTGGAAGGATTTTCAAATATGCTCTTTATGTGTCAGGATTTTTTTTTTTTAAGGAGTTACAATCACGATAGATGGTTTTCTCTGTTTACTTGATCACCTTCTTAATAGCTGGAATTCAGTCACACTGAAAAATGCAGAAGGATTTGACATCCATCACTTTTGATTGAGAGAGGATGAGTTTTTATGTGGGTGTTGGCAAAGCAATGATACAATGTTTGTCATATAACTGAAACTTGTCATTTTATTGACTTGTCTTTCTGAATTTTCTTTTGGGAGGGAGTATGAGACAATTGGAGACATTTTAAAATCAGACAGATTTAAATTAAAACCTCATCACTGTCATCTTTTATCTGAATGACCCTTGGAAAATTATTATATGTTTTTGAATCTCAGTTTATCATCTGTATAGTGGTCAAGACAGTGTTTCCTTCATTGAGAATGTGTAACCATGTTGTGCGGCTCATAGTAGATAACCAGTCCATGGATTCCTTTTCTTTGATTGCTGGCCTAGAAAATTAGAGCTTTATCTAATTTCATATCAAGCATTTAAAGGTACAGTGGAAAAGGTTCACTATTTAGTGTAAGCTACCCTGATGCTGGGAGAGATTGGGGGCAGGAGGAGAAGGGGACGACAGAGGATAAGATGGCTGGATGGCATCACTGACTCAATGGGTATGAGTTTGAGTAAACTCTGGGGGTTGGTGATGGACAGGGAGGCCTGGCGTGCTGCGATTCATGGGGTTGCAAAGAGTCGGACATGACTGAGCGACTGAACTGAACTGAACTGAACCCTAGCTTTATTCACAGGAACATGTGTTTTATCACCAGCGAGTGTGACCAACCCATTGGGTTTAAAGGGAATTAGCCCATTCTATCTTTCTTCAAGGAATTTGCATTCTGGCTGTTTGTATTTTGCTTGTATAGACTGAAACAGAGGTCTGTTGGCAGTATCATTTTTTAAGATGTCCATTTTCATTAGAAAAATGATCGATTCTTACCATTGTTCTTAATTCTAAATTTCCAGAAGATTATAAGTTTCTCAAAACCCTTAGATTTCCTAACTAGTGTATTCAGCGAATATATATGTACATCTTGTGCTTCTATGAAGAAGGCACAAAAGGGGCAATCATCTTTAGAGAGTTGAGTTTGTTTTACAGCTGCTCCCTTTTTTTGGCCTAGAAATCAAGTGGTCTGCTTTGGTTGTGTTGTTTTTTATGGGATGGTGGTAGGGTGTTGGTGGGCTTTTTTTTTTTTTTCCCTTTCTTTCTTTCCTCAATTAAACAGAGCAAGGTCTAAACATGTTGTTCAGTCTATTTCTGAATCGCTGGCAAGCAGTTAATTCTGAGGACTGAAAATTAAAACTAACCACAGCAGTTGTTAAAACTAGGGTTTCTATAGGCAGAAATCCAATTCTGTTCAGACACCACCTGTTTCAATAGGACGTTTCAGACGCCCATTTGGCAGGATTTGCTGGAGAAGACATGGGGAACATGCTTTCAGTCTGTGTTAAGTCTGCAGCATAATGCAGTCCTGTTTCTCAGAGTGACAGTCTCATTTATATCTGATATGTTTTTGCAAGGAATAAATTGGAATTTTTTGGAGCACTACTTATTGTGAAGTAGAAATCAGACCCACAGTAGACTCCCAACAAAGGGTTTTGGTTACTAAAGGGCCAACGGGATCTTATGATAAGGAGCTTTCACTAATGCAGCCGTGTCAAGCCATCTGAACATAGCATTTGATCTCAGGGTTCTGGAATGAATCTTGTGTAGGATGGTTTAGTATTTCCTTTTGTAGGGGAGTTCAGAACACTTTGAATTTCTAAACAGTACAGATCACATTCTCTTCCCCTCAAATTTTAATTTTTTTTAATAGGTAAATACACATCCAATACAAAATGACATATAATGAGTCTTCCTCTGGGCCACCAACGATGCTGTAGTGAATAACCTTTTATATAGTTGTTTGTGCACATGGATGAGTGTATCTGTAGGATAAATTCCTGGGAGTAAAATCGTAGCTCCAAGGCAAAGTGGAATTTAGATTTTGATAGACATTTACAAATTGCCTGCCAAGGATGTTATACTACTCTGTGCTTGCATCAACAATGTGTAAGAGTGCCTATTTCACCATACAGTGATTCATTAAACATTTTTCCCCTCAATATGATGAGTGAAAAATGATATTTCATTTTTAATTCACATTTCTCCTACAAGTGATGATGAGCATCTTTTCATATGTTTAAAGCCATTTTCATTTCCTTCAAAGACCGCATTTTAATGTGTTCTGAATTGGAGATGTTCTAAATGTTTTGGTTCAGCTTAAATTTATGAGTACTCTTCCCACATACTTACATTTGGAAAGGTTACAAAAAGATACGGAAGCCTCTTTAACCAAGGTCTGTGTTTTCAGGCATTCTTCAGCGTGTAACAAATTATGTTCCTCGGAACTGATTTGTCAAGACTTTGGCTTCTAAAAATATAAGTGGCTTTTGTGGCAAACTCATCTTAACAGTGCCCAGAGAGGGATAGCTGGCTGCTTATTTTAAAAATAGCTCAAAGGAAATAATACATAGAAAATTATTTTAGTTGCTGTTACTGGACAGCTTCATTGAATTTTTGGATATTTGTTTTGGGACTAGTGTGCCTTTATGTAATTTTTCAATATATATCATCCTGTAAACGTCTGCCTCAGGAGATAAAAGGATGCTGCTGTTTTTCACCAGCACTGATAAAAGGTGATTTATTTAAATGAATGTAAGATCAAGCAGGCAGCCTCATCTATTTGGTTGTTTCTCAGAATTGAGGTCAATTTTATGTCATATTTAGTGTTTTTTCCTTTCCATTTCTTTGATTCCCACCCCCGTGCCCCTCACCAAAAGTCTGGAGAATTAAATCATGAAAGTAGAACAGACATATAAATGATAACTAGAATGTCCAAGTCATGAAATCAATTGGAAAGTATGGTCATGATAGTAGAAAAATTATTTATGTCACTCAGCATACTTCATGGTTAATTTATAGTTTAACATCTTCTGAAAATCACATATGTTGTTTGAAGGACAATTAAAGACTTGAAAATATGCACCAAAAAATCATCTGTGGTATAGATCTTCCTGCCTTCATTTGTTCCTTTCTTCTAGGTTACCTGTTACCTGTTCAGTAAGGAGGGAAAAATATAGAGGCACGCTTTTCACTGAGTCCACAGTTCAGATACTTTTACTGCCTAAGTTGAGCAAAGGCTAACCTGAGAAGGAAACAGGTAGATATTCCTGGAGTGTGGAATGGGAAAAGCTGTGATGAGTGTTTGAGTTGTTAGCGCTGGATGGTGTGCCATGTTGCTTTCGGCTGACCACTCAGGAGCAGTGGTTCAACTGTCCCTGCATAGGAACTTTAGTTTAGTCTTGAAAGGAAATGCTGTAATATCTGAAAGAAAACCATCACATAGCCCTGCCCCTAGCTCCTGTCTCCAATGCCACACACACACACACACAAAAGCCAAGAAAAGAAGAAATTGGAGAATTTGAAGTTAAGAAAAGAACAATTTTTTTCTCTTTTTAAATACAAAAATACTATAGTTGAAAACTGTTGGTTCACTTTCTTTCACCCTTCTTGGCTCAGGTGGTTCTTTATGCCCTAGTTTCAAAGCTGCACAGAAAGTTTATCTAATATATCTGAATCCGTTCCCAGACTCCTAGGATGGTAAAGGAATTTTTGTGTTGATCGTCACCACTGGATATTTTTTGGGTTCATACTCTATAATATTACAAGAAAAACAGTTTGGGAGGAGGGAGTAGAAAAGGGAAAGGGAAACAAAGATTAACATTCTATTTTCTAAATTTTTCTTTTTCTGTAAGTTATAAGAAAACTTGACAGTGATTAGGACCTGTAGTAGCAGTTTAGAAAATAAATGTCTGAGACTTTTAAAATAGATATTTGTTTTATTTTTGAGGAGTGAGGACAAATGGTAGGTGGTTTAATATAATATCCTTTATTCCACAAAGGACACAGCCATGGTATGTGGTATAAAGAATGTTTCATTTGAAATCTAAAGGCACAAATTCAATTCTTGAATCTGCTACTAATTTACCTTGGGCTGTAGATTGGTATAAATCTGAATTATCCCCTTCCTTCCGAGATTATTAAATAAAATGTGGTACATAGTTAAGCAGTCAGAAAATAATTATTTTATTCATTGACACAGCCTCTTTTTTTCTATAGGTTTTTTATTATGTTTTGGTTTAAACCACATTGTTTATTACCTAGAAAGGTGAAAATGAAAGATTTCCATTTCAGGACTGACATAATGATGGTTTTCTGCTAAGAAAGAACATGCTTTAGCCTCAAGAAGGAATCTGGTTTTTTTGTTTTTTTTTTTTTAACAGATTTTAAAATAAATGTATGCTAACTTTAGAACAATGTAGACTTTCTAGAAAAGCAAAAAGAAGAGGAATCATTTATAATCCCTCTAGTGATTGTAATGTGTATTTTACATTGCATTTTTCATGTAGATAGGATTGTACAAAATGTTTGTGTTTTGCACTTATTAAACATGAATTTCATACATTTTAGACTACATGACTTACTTTATTTTTGTTGTTTATAAAAACATGTTCTCAAACTTAAGAGTATTGGTGTAAAATTTTTGGTTGTTTTTTTAAGAAATTACTGGTAATGTGTTCTATGTTTTTGTTTGTTATTATTTTCTCCTTATGCTCTCAGCTTCTCAAAATTAAAGTCACTGGCTTAAGGTCTAAATACTATAGATGAAATTAGAGACAAAAAAACTTTGTGAAAATTTGTTTTCACAAATTTGAAGTTGTTTCTTAATGGTTCTGACAATACAGAAGAATGATGGTCTAGGTTTATTGTTGTTGCAGTGGGATGGGCCAAATTAGGTCTGTTATTTGGAAAAATTTTAATATAGATTATTATAGGTGTAGATTTTGGTAGCTTGTCTTTGTAAAGGCTGTTTTTGCCTTTCTGCCCTTTATAGGGTAGATTGGAGACCTGTGGGTAGTATGAAATGGTTACATCACTCAATTGTGTCCAGCTCTTTGCAACCCCGTGGACTGTAGCCTGCCAGGCTCCTCTGTCCATGGAATTCTCCAGGCAAGAATACTGGAGTGGGTTGCCATTCCTTTGTCTAGGGGATCTTCCCCACCCAGGTATCCAACCCAGGTCTCCTCCATTGCAGGCAGATTCTTTACTGTCTGAGCAACCAGGGAAGCCCTAAATATAAAAAAACATTAATGGAAACATTGAGTAAAATAAGAATGCCTTATCCATAAAACAAACTAGTCCGCTCAACTATAGTGTGAGTAAAAAGAGAATATAATAAAAATTCGGTTAACCTTGCAAATTTTAGTCTTCACATGAACTCTGCGTGACTGAAGAGATGGATTTGAATGGGTTATACAGACAGAAGTCTGCTCATACTGTGTCCATGGTGTCTTTGGGCAAATTAGAAATGAGCACTTCCTCCTCTGCCTCATGAAACCCTAGACCAGGGAACAGGGCATGGCTAGGATGAGCACGCCTGGACCTCAGCTAGTCCTTATCCCATTGGCGAAGCATCCTTGTGCACCATCTGGACAGTCATTTACAGTCATGGTACTATTTATGAGTCCAGACCAAAAAAGTGATTTTGATGTTAAAACTGTCTTGCCTGAGATAGTCTAGACAGGAGTGATTTATGATTTCTAGGGAAATAATAAATAAAACTTCCTTGAAAATTTGTTCTCCAGTTTTGAATGGCCATGTCCTTTCAAGGTTTAGCCTGGCTGCTTATTCTGCCCCTCTGCTTTGTGTTTTTTACCTCATGATACTATTATTTATCATCCACAGATCACTATAAAGATCTGGTTTAAGTACAGGGAGCAAGCAGGCTTTTGATCAGACTATTGTGCTAAACCAGGCTAATGCTTTGAAAGGACATGACTGCAAAAACTGGAAGATCAGCTGAATAATATAGCCTTTGCTATTGGGAATTTCACACAGTGGGTGGTGATTTATTATTTTTTTTTAAGTAATGATGAAATAAAGTGGACATTTCCTTTTTGATAATTTTGAGCTCTGAATGCTATGGTAAAGAGAGCATCAATGTGCTCCAGATTAGGGCTCCTCTAGAGCTTAACAGTGATCGTTCTTGCTTAAGAATGCCTTCTGCTTTGTTCCAAATTTAAGATGCACTTTATCTGATCTGACTCTTGACTCGGTAAAGAGCCTGCCTGCAATGTGGGGGAACCAGGTTTGATCTCTGGGTTGGGAAGATCCCCTGGAGAAGGAAATGGCAACTTACTCCAGTAATCTTGCCTGTTCATCACAGCACTGTTTATAATAGCCAGGACATGGAAGCAGCCTAGGTGCCCATCAGCAGACGAATGGATAAGGAAGCTGTGGTACCTATACACAATGGAATATTACTCAACCATTAAAAAGAATTCATTTGAATCAGTTCTAATGAGATGGATGAAACTGGAGTACATTATACAGAGTGAAGTAAGCCAGAAAGATAAAGACCAATACAGTATACTAACACATATATATGGAATTTAAAAAGATGGTAATGATAACCCTATATGCAAAACAGAAAAAGAGACACAGATATACAGAACAGACTTTTAGATTCTGTGGGAGAAGGCGAGGGTGGGATGTTTGAGAGAATAGCATTGAAACAAGTATATCTCAGGGGTGAACAGATCACCAGCCCAGGTGGATGCATGAGGACAAGTGCTCAGGGCTGGTGCACTGGGAAGACCCAGAGGGATGGGATGGGGAGGGAGGCGGGGGGAGATCGGGAGGGGAATACATGTAAATCCATGGCTGATTCATGTCAAGGTATGGCAAAAACCACAACAAAAAAAAAAAAAAAATCTTGCCTGGAAAATTCCATGGATGGAGGAGTCTAGTGAGCTATGGTCCACGGGGTTGCAAAAAGTTGGACATGACTGAGCGACTAACACTTTCACTTTCATAGTTCCCTTGGGCTTCCCAGGTGGTGCTAAGGGTAAAAGCACCAGCTTGCCAATGCGGGAGATATAAGAGACACAGGTTCAATCCTCAGGTTGGAAAGATCCCCTGGAGGAGGGCATGGCCACTCCAGTATTCTTGCCTGGAAAGTCCCATGGACAGAGGAATCTGGTGAACTGTAGTCCATTGGGTAGAAAAGAGTCAGACACGACTGAAGTATCTAAGCACAGCACATGGATAGTTCCCCAGGCTAGGACTGAAACTAGTTCATGAGTCTTCTTTCCCTTATGTCCCTTCTGTATTTTTTCCCTAGATTACTCTTCCTCCTCTTGATGAAGAAGGGCTCCATTTCTTATGTCCATCACGCTCCTTGCCAGGGTCAAGTTTCTTGGGCTTCTCTTCTTCTCCATCTATAATGTCCCCTGGGGTCATCTTGTATGAATCTTCCTTTCTATTCTTCTCCTGAAGCGATTTTTGTGGTTTATATATATACTCCTGATTTTGGCTTCAGTTCTTTTTTTCTTTTTAATTGGAAAAACATGTTATAGTTAAATATTTATTCTGATTTACCTTTCTTAAAAGAAAATGCATTGAGGTTAAAGATGTATGTGCCTCTGACCTGCAGAGCAACACAGGGGTGAATGTTTCACAGCCACAAAGATCTTCCTTGATTAATCAGCCCTGAAGGTAATTATAAAACCTATATGGATTATTGTGATAGATGGTCACTTTCTCATGGTTTTGTGTTCTGAACACCTTATTCTGATGTCTTTTGATGAAGAAAACATAGCATATCAGTGGAAAGAGTAGACTTCTCTAGGAAACAGACTCCCCCCCACCTCCCCACCAGATGCTGGCATTGGCCTTAGTAACTGTGTAACTTTGGACAAATTACTAACCTCTATCCTCCTGTTTCCTCATTTGTAAAAGGAGAAAAACAGGCATTTACATGCAGTTTTATAGTTGAAGAGATTCTCTGATATAATAGGTCAAGCTTCCTGCTTCATTAACGCGTAAGTGGTCAGATACTGAAATGATTTGGCCAACCAAGGCATAGTGGAGTCAGGGTTGTTGTTCACTGTTCTGGCATATTCTTTCTATCATAACATAGAGGAATGTTAGTTTTCTTTTTAAAAATGCAATTAAAAGAGACAAAGTATTAAAACAAATCTCCAGGGTCACTTCTTTTAGTTGCCTTCAGGCCACCAGGACAAGCTTATTATACACAAGTCCCCTCCTGAAAGTGTTAGTTGCCTAGTCGTGTGTGACTCTTTGCGACACCCTCAACTGTAGCCTGCCGGGCTTCTTTGTCCATAAGATTCTCCAGGCAAGAATACTGGAGTGGGTTGCCATGCCCTCCTCCAGGGGATCTTCCCAACCCAGGGATTAAACCCAAAGCCCTTAATAGATAAATTGCCAGAGTAGAGCCATGCATTTGCTGCTGGTAGCCGACTTTATCCTTTTGTTTCTTGCTTTGTAGACCGAAATTCTCTGTATCTTGTGTCTGAAAATCCAATTTCTGTAAAGAAAATGATAATTAGGAAGTTGTTCTCCCACCACCCAAATTTTCTTAAGCCAGCATCAGCTTATCTGTGGGGATGGGTTGCATTTTCATTTTCCATGAATTAGAGACAAGCATAATTTTTGGAGTCTTTTTTCTCAGTTGAATAACAAGGGTATGCATGACTTTAGAAGTGGTTTTTCTTGGCATTAACCAGCATGTGAAAAAGGCTGTAATAAAGTCAACAAATAAGTTTGTAATCTCCCAGGTTTTTGAAAGTAGAGATGCAAATAAGTCATGGGGTAGGAGTGATTTTGAGTGCTTAGATATTAAAAGATTCTTCTCCTCAGGGTTGGAAAGTTGGTTGGTAATATGCTTTATTAGAATCAGCTTACTGAGGCCGGCTTGCCACTTCTTTGGGAAACTGCTTTTAACTTCTTGAGATTCTCTCTCTCCCTCTCCCTTCTCTCTCTCTCTCTCTCTCTCTCTCTCACACACACACACACAGGCATACACACGTGCCCCAAAATCAGGATAAGTGACCTGAAGATGGTTCAGAATATTTGAATCTGGGACAGGTAGGACAGGCTCAAGATGCCTTTGGCTCAAATCCAAGATGCCTTTCAAATCCTATAAGACTTCTGGCAGATTTTTACCCTTTTGTTTCTTGCTTCATATATTGAAATTCCCTGAATAAAACTGATTTCTCTTTCTTCTGATATTCAAGTTTGAGAGGACACTCTTAAGTGTTGCTAAGTCTTGTCCTATCCCTTGTCTTCAGGTACCAATCTCTGTGTGTGTGTTTGTATTTTTTTAAGCTTAGCACTTGCCTTATCCTTAGAAAGCATAAGCACTTTTAAAATATTTGAGGGCCTGCTATGGGCCATACTTAATTCCAGATGCTAGGTATATAGTGAATGAACACTGGATTTTCTTTCTTTCTCTCTTTCTTCCTACCAACTTGACTCTTCGTCAGTTTCAAGGGAAAATGCATTCTCATCTTCTCAGAAAACTAAAATAACCCAGTTCGGTTTCTTTAAAAAAAGAAAAAGGAACAGAAAGAAGAAAGAAAGAAAGACGAATGTCTACCTGTTTGTCCAGGCTGTCTGGGTGTGCTTTTAGGAGAAAAAGCTGCAGTACTTTGAGTCATTTACTGCTTTTTCTGGGGGACCGGAAACTTTCTTACTGGACCCCATTACTGTCATACCCCAAGCAGGCTCTGTGGGTTTCTGAAGACCAAGGATAGCAAAAACATCAGCGTTTTCTCCTTTGGTCTTTTGTGTATACCCGTTAGATGATTATAATGAATGTATAGAAAATTGTTTTGTTTCTACAACAGATTCTACCAAGTGGAACAGATTTTCCCAAATAAGCAATAGATAAGTTGTTTCCAAATACATCTTTGAGTTTGTATTACAAGTTTATTGTCTTTTACTTCAACAGAAACAATTGGTTTTAATTGAGAAGAGATGAACTAGAGCCCCAGATCAGATGTGTTTGTTTTTGTGTATGGTCTAAAAATGCAACTTCATTTGGCATTTTTGAGATCAAACCACTGCTTTTTCTTATATTAGGAAAGCCTCGAGTTAGTTGACAAATATAACTTATTAGAAAGCTTTAGTTTGTTTTGGAATGGTGTTTAGATTTCACTTAGAAGAAATATGGTGCGGTTTAGCTCTTCTTAACATGATATGGGTCCTTGGAAAGAGAACCAAGTAAGCAAATTAAACATACTGAGGCTGCTTTTTGGACATCCTCTGATTTTGATGTCCCTCCCAGGGTTCCTTAGTCCACTGGGCACAGATTAAGACATGGGGTTCTTCTAAATCCTTTATATACTTTAATTTTTTAATTTTGAAAAATCTCAAACTTACAGGAAAGTTATTAGTACAAAGAGATTTTCTTTCCTGAACCATTTGAGAATTAGTTGCCAACGCAGTGTTCCATCAACCCTGAATACATTATTTCCTGCGAACAAGGACATTCTCTTATATAAGCATGTTAATGTTATCAAAGGCAGGATTTAGCACTGAAGCACTGATACATTACCAGCCTCTACTTCTCAGAGCCCATTCAAGTTTTAGATTGTTGCACTGATATCCTTTGTTTTTATACCAGAAGTATCCTGTCTAAAATCATATGTAGCATTTGGTTATTATGTCTCTTAGGTCTCTATCATCTGCGAAGAGTTCCTTGGTCTTTTCTTGACTTCTTTGAATTATTTCAGGCTGATTATTTAGTAGTTGGCCCTCGATCTGGGTTTGTATGACATTTCCTCATGACCAGATTCAGTCTATGCATCTCTGGCAGGAATATTACAGAAGTGATACTGGGTTCCTCTCATTGTGTCCAATCATACGATCATGATTTCTATTGTACCCTACCATTACTACTGCAGTATTACTCTGAACACTTGATTCAGATGGTGTCAGCCGGCTTCTGTACTGCAAATTACTTTTTTTTTCACCTCTGTAATTAATAAGTGTTTTATTGGGAGATACTTAGAGAAAATATAAATATGCCATTCCTCCTTAAGTTTAAGTCTGTTCTTATATTTACTATACATCAACATGGACACACACATACACATAAATATATGTGTATATACATTTATATATATGTGTGTGTGTATATATATATGTGTGTGTGTGTGTGTGTATGTATATACTATAACACCTTTTGATCTGGCATCCCCAAGTGCCTATTATAAGTGCTCAACAAGTTTGTAAGTTCATTCAAAGACAAATATTTAATTCTGTGTCTGTTAGTGGTTGGTCATTATTCCAGGTTCTGGGGGTGGTGGTAGGGGGAAACACAACAATGAACTAAGTTTGAAAAACAAAATGCATACATTTGTGGGAGCCCTGTAAAAGGAAATAGTTCTTTGTGAAGGATGGGAATAATTTTGTGAGACAGCCATTTCCAGTGTGTTCATTTATATTAATGTGTATTCAATGAAAAAAGTATTTGACTTCACACTTTTTAAACTGTAGTTCTTATTAAAGTGCATAGACTAAATATGTCATAGATTTTTTTTTAGCCTTGGTAATTTATTTTCTTGTATCATCATAGCTCTGCTCTTCCCTACCCTGAGGAGAACTGGTGCCTTGCACATAGCTAACTCAGCTTTTAAGTGCAAAATGGAAATCCTAGTAATGTAGAAATGTTATATTAGTTAGCTCTACCCTGTAGTTTGTTAATTTTTTTCTTACCTTTAACCAGAGATAATTCCAGCAAGAAAAGTGATTTTTCTCATTATACATTTGGTAATAAGTATTAGAATGTAGAAACAATAAGAATAGAGTATAAATTTCTTTCTATTAATAGAGTTAATTGTCTCTTATTTCATTTAACTCCTATGGGTAGGACCATAATACACAACATATAATCAAACTCTCTTTTTGAATTATAAAATTATTTGGGCATTTATTCACTCAAAATATATGTGATTGCCTATTCTTTGCCAAGTGCCTACCTCTCAGGACTCTTAAAGGATTCAGTGAGACAATGTGTGTGCTTTGGTCAAAGCAGCTAATAGATAAGTGTCCATTGAGTCTGAATGTGTTATTTCCCTTACTAAACTCGAGGAGTCTGACATCAGGTATTATGAGTTTTTCTTAAAATAAAAATGTTGTGCTATAATTGATATATATGACGGTTAAATGTATTTTATGTATAAATTATAAAAAGTGGACCATGAGTCCACCTTTCAACTTAAGAATGAGAGAACATTAGTACCATTCAGATTACCTGTATACAGCGCTACAGTCCACTGTTTTGTGTCCCCCAGATGTAACTGTGCTCCTGAATTTTCCTGAGCTTTTATTTATTTATTTATTTTTTCTTTGAGATTCAACTTTATTTTCCCCACAAGTGCTCCACCTACAGCAGTGAAAAACGTCTGATCAAACCATCAAACCATGGAATTTTAGTAGAACCTTCCTGAGCTTTTAAATATAGTTTTACCACAATTGTATGTAATCTTATATTTGTTCAACGTTGCTTATTTTTGATCTTTGCAAAAATAGTGTGATACTGAATGTAATTTTCTGTGATTTGCTTTATTTACTCAGCACTGTGTAAGATTTTCCATTGTTATTGCATATTATTGATTTCTCTGCATTATACTAGTCTGTACAGTATGATTGGTATATCTATTCTCTTGTTATCTAGATGTCTAGACTACTCCTTTTTATTTTGTTTTATTTTGGATGATGAAACGGTAGACTTTTTAGGCTATGTCTCCAGTACACATATACAAAAGTTTTTCTAAGGTGGTGGATTTCAAACTTTTATGACTCTGACCCATAGTAAGAAATGTTTTCCATAATAAAGTAAATACCCCCTCACAGAAGTATACATAGATAAATGAGACAAAACTTTTACAAATCAATACTTACCTTTACTACATGGGACTCAATCTACTTTATTTTATACAGGTTGACTTATAAATAGCAATGCAATCCACTCTTGCTTTCCAGTCTCACTAACAAGTTCTGTTTGAATAGCATTGCTCTAAACAAGTGGTTCAAACTCTAGGACCCATGAGAAGCACCAGGAGAGTTGGTATATGTGAGGATTCCTGGGCTTTGCTGCATAGTCATATTTGGTAGGTCTGGGATGGAGCTTAAAAATCTGTTTCTAATAGGTATCCAGGTAATAATGATGTTGCTGGCCTGCTGACCACATTTGAGAAATATTGCTATAGAGTATATACTCATGAATTAAATTGCCAAGTCATAGTGTTGCAGGAAAGAAAGTGGGGGGCCAGAGGATGGTCACGCATGTCCCAGGCCTCAGGCCTATCCCAGGGATGGGGCACCAAGTGTAGGTTCTTGGCTTTGTGCAGAAAAGCTTTCAAGAGCAAGCTGTAGTAAAGTGAAAGATTTATTAAGGTAGACACATATGCCAGAAACAGATTGAAGGCCATCTCAGAAGGCAAGAGTCTATGGAAGAAACACATTCCACAAACAAAGTATGGGCTATCTCAGAAGGTAAGAGGTTCCAGAGTACTGGGTTGTCAGTTTTTATAGGGGTGGGTAATTTCATAGGCTGATGAGTGGGAGGGGTATTCCAACTATTTTGGAGAGGGGGCAGAGATTTCCGGAAATTGGGCCACCACCTACTTTTTGGCCTTTTATGATTGGCCTCGGAACTGTCATGGCACCTGTGAATGTGTCATTAGCTAGTGTAGTAACAGTGAGCATATAATGAGGCTTAAGGTCCACTGGAAGTCGACTCATCCACCATTTTGAACCTGGTTGGTTCTAACCAGTTTATGTCATCTCTTCAACAGCTGTGTCATTCTTTTAAAAGTTGTGCTCTGCACCCTTCCTGTCTCAATAGGACATTCACTTATTTAACTTCTTATTATTTTATATAGTAGTTGCCACAATTTAGAATCCTGTATCTGCAATGCGTAAAGAAGTACCATTGCTCTCTTTTCTAGTTAAACTTGTTCGTCAATACCCATTATGGAGTGTTTAAACAATATCTCACTGTTATTTTATATTTAAGTGATTAGTAATAAGGCTGAGCATACATTTTAGTGGCCATTCATGTTTCTTTCTCTCTGAAATGTTTGTTCATGTCTTCTGCTTGTTTTTCGATTTATTTGTTGAAGATCTTTTTTTAATTCTGGAAATATGAATTCATTGTTGGTTATACTTGTTATAGATATCTTTTCCTGCTTTGCCTATTTAGTGGCTTTTAAATTTTCTTTATATCTTTTGATAGAAGTTCTTAATTTTAATGTGGTCAGATTTTTTTTTATAGCTAGTTCCTTTTGTGTCCTGTTAATATGCTTTCTACTCCATAGTCATATAGATGATCTACTGTATTTTTTTTTTCTCAACACATTTGAGAAAAGCTTTGCCTAACATTTAAATATTTTCAAACATCTGGAGTTGATTTTATGTATGGTATGAGGTAAGAGTCTAATTTAAATTTTTTCCTATATAGAAAATCAGTCCCAGAGCAATTTATTAAGTTGTCTATGCTTTATTCAAAGATGTCTGGTGCCTACCCTGTCAAATTTCAGATTTTCAAATATTTGTGAATCTGTTGGAGGGATGTGATTCAACTCTGTTCCCTTGGTCAGTTCATTGATGTCTGCAGCAATACCACAGTGTTGTAGTTGCTGTAGTTTTATAATTGCTATATGGCATGACAAGTTCTATTACATTTTCTTTTTTAGGTTTAGTTTAAGTTCTTTGAAAAACTCTGTTGAGATTTTGATTGAAATTTCAATGAATTTGTAGATAGTGAGTATTTTTATCCATGCAACTAATCTCTGTATGAGTTTATTTAGGCATTCTTTAGTGTTGTTGAAGAGTTAAGATATTTCTGATAAAAGTTTAGATAGTTTTATAGTTTGTTTATTCCTAGGAACTTTATATTTTTTATTGCTATTATAAATAGCATATTAAATGTTCCCTGGTTTTTTGTTGATGTGTAAACATGCAGTTTACCTTTGCATATTTCTATCTTACTAAACTTATTAATTCCAATAATTTTTTCCATAAAACTCCTTTTGTTTTTCATTATAGGCAGTCATATCATGTGAATAATGACATATGTCTCTCATTTTCCTTTTTCTTTTTTCCCCTGCCTTTTGTGGTCCTGTGTCAGTAAAGTATTAGGTATAAATATTCCTGATTTTAAAAAGAATAATTCTAACAAATGACCATTTAGAATAATGTTTGCATGGGAATTCAGTAGCTATCTTTCTTCAAGGTAAGAAATTTATCTCCTAGTACTAACTGGTTAAGAGTGTTGATAAAGCCCATTTGGTCTAGTCCTATTAGGGACCCTCCTCCATTGGATTAATTATGTTAATATTTTATTTAAAATTTTTGCATTCATATTCTTGAGGTAAGTTTGGATATTTCTTTCTCTTACTCTTCTTGGCAAGTTTTGTACTTGATAATATTTACTGCAGGAAGTGAAAAATGTTATCTCTTTTTCATCTTTTGGAAGAGTTTCTGTAAGTTTGATATTGTCTTTTCCTAGAATTTGCTTATAAAATCTTTTGGGCTTGATACCTTCTTTGTAGGAAGATTTTAAACTACATCCTTGACTTAAATGAAGGACTATTCTTGATCTTTACTTCTTTTTGGGTCAGTTTTAGTGAGAAGACTGGTTTTTATTGTGCATGCATTCTCAGTTGCTCAGTTGTGTCTGACTCTTTATGACCATATGGACTGTAGCCTGCCAGGGTCCTCTGTCCATGGGATTTTCCAGGCAAGAATACTGGAGTGGATTGCCATTTCCTCCTTCAGGGGATCTTCCTGAACCAGGGATCCATCACAAGTTTCCTGCAATGCAGGCAGATTCTTTACCACAAAGTACTTTTCTTATGTTGTTGAATTTTTTTAGTTTTAAAAAGATCTTTATAGTCTTCTTTTGCTTGAGTTATTATGCAAAATTCTCTGTCATTCATTTTTTCAAATGTAAGCATTAAAGCTAAAAATTTTTCTCTTAACTACTGCTTTAACTATTTACATCCCACAAGTTTAATATGTAGTATTTTCTTAGTTCCATATGGTAAATTTGAAATTTTCCATTTTAATTTCTTTTACCTGTGAATTATTTAGAAATATGTTTTTATAATTCCAAATGTGTGGAAATTTTTTAAATCAAAATGATTGTTTGATTTTTAGCTTAGTTGTATTATCATAATTTCTTCTTGAATGCATTTTCCTTCTTCCTGAAGTAAATCCTATTGAAGTTCTTTTAGTGATGTTTTCCTTTAGTGAACTCTCAGTTTTGTTAACTGTACAAATTTTGCTTGTTGTCCCTCTTTTGAAAAGTAGTTTTGCTGATTATTCAATTCTAGGTTGATGTTTACTTTCAATGCTTTGAAAATAATTATTTTGTTTTTTTGAAGCCTGTTATCTGTTTAAATCAGAGTTATACCCTCAGAGATACAGCATCTCCCTCTGTGGAGGAAACATTCCTGATTTTTAGTGTTTGCTTATTTCTGTGGTATAAATACTCTATTACCATGTTATGTCAATAATTGTAGAGTTGAAAATAGAAATGCAGTATCATGTAATTGTGAAGTATTTCCACCATCCTGATACAGTAAACATCAATAATAACCTCAAGAAAACAGATAATAGTAAATGTAGTAAACGAGTGAGTGATGAATTTTGATTATCTGTTACCTCTGCTTTTAATACTTTTCTTCTTATAATTTTTTTTAATCATTTAACACTTAGTAATAGCCTTGTTTGGGGCTTCCCAGGGGGTCCAGTGGTAAAGAATCCACTTGCCAATGCTGGAGACCCAGGAGACAGGGGGTTTGGTCCCTAGGTCAGGAAGATGCCCTGAAGTAGGAAATGACAAGCCACTCCAGTATTCATGCCTGGGAAATGCCATGGTATGAACCTGGCAGGCTGCATACAGTCCGTGGAGTTGCAAGAGTCAGCCATGACTGAGCAACTGAGCACGTACACACAAAAGCCTTGTTTAAAAACTGTTCACAAAATTCCAGAAAATTTAATGATAGACTCTTGTGAGCCTGGAAATATTAACAACCTCAGATATGCAGATGATACCACTTTAATGGCAGAAAGTGAAGAGGAACTAAAGAACCTTTTGATGATAGTGAAAGAGGAGAGTGAAAAAGCTGGCATAAAACCCAGCATTCAAAAAATGAAGATCATGGCATCTGGTCCTATCACTTCACGCCAAATAGTTGGGGGAAAAGTTGAAACTGTAAGATTTCATTTTCTTGGGCTCCAAAATCAATGCGAACAGTGACTACAGCCATGAAATTAAAAGACAGTTGCTCCTTGAAAGAATAGCTATGACAGACCTAGATAGAGTATTAAAAAGCAGAGACATCAATTTGCCGATAGAGGTTCATATAGTCAAAGCTGTGTTTTTTCCAGTAGTCATGTACAGATGTGAGAGCTGGGCAGTAAAAAAGGCTGAGTGCCAACAAATTGATGGCTTCAAACTGTGGTGCTGGAGAAGACTCTTGAGAGTCACTTGGACTGCAAGGAGATCAAACCAGTCAATTCTAAAGGAAATCGGTCCTGATTATTCACTGGAAAGACTGATGCTGAAGCTTCAATACTTTGGCCACCTGATGCAAAGAGCCAACTCATTGGAAAAGACCCTGATGATGGGAAAGATTGAAGGCAGGAGGAGAAGGGGACGACAGAGGATGAGCTGGTGGGATGGCGTCACCAATTCAGTGGACATGAGTTTGAAAAAACTTATCTCTTATTGCTTTGGATTCCAACATTTTCCCTTTCCACAACTTGTATGTCATTATTTTATGTTCTGCATCTGATGATTCCAGTATCTGAGACCCTTAAGACCCTTTTAGAGACTCTCAGATCATAGTGGCTTATTTCTTTGTGTTTAGGGATATTTTAAAATTGTGAGTTCTGTTTGATTTAGTTGAACTCTGGCAATCCTGAGGTCTGAATTCAGAGTACTTTTCCCCAGTGGCAGATTTCTCAAGGCTTCTCCTGGGTTTCTGAGAGAGTCTGAAGTTCATGTTTCCAAATATGCTGTATGTCCCAAGTTTCAGTTCAGTTCAGTTCCGTTGCTCAGTCGTGTCCAACTGTTTGTGAGCCTAAGGACTGCAGCACACCGGGCCTCGCTGTCCTTCACCAACTCCCAGAGTTTACTCAAACTCATGCCCATTGAGTTAGGCCCCAAGTTTGGTCTTTAGAAACTCATGAGAATGTGGAACTATGATGCCCTGTAAGCATCCTCATCTCTCATGCCTGACTGTAGCTCACAGTTCACTTTTTAATTCTTCTCTTTTCTTTTCTCTTTCCGTCTCTATCTCTTTTACATGCTCATCACTCTTGGAATTTTCTTTTTTTTTTTTTAATAAGCTCCACAGTGAAGAATTTTATAATTATCCAATATCTAATTGTATTCCCAAAGAGTCTACTATATCGCCCATTTAAAAAGGGTTTTCCCCCCAAAACCATGGTATGTCTAGCAATTTCAGCATTGTGCTTTGCATTGTTAGAGATTCAATAAATATGAATTGAAGAACTATTGAGAGAAGGTGGCAAGACAGCCTAACCCTGATTATATTTTCCCCTTGTTTAATTGTATCTCTCTTTGGGTTTTTTATTTTTACAGTAGATTTATTGAATTTTTATATATTGGGCACCATTTTTCATCTTATGCCTCCAGCCACTCTATTGTGATTAATATTATACATTAAACATTGAAGATTTGACTATTCTTTGTGAGTAGCAATTACTTATCAAGGCTCATTGTCAGAATTCCAGTTAGTACTGAAAGAGACCAAAATTATCTGGCCAATATGTTTTAGAGCTTGTTTAAGAAAATGGAAATTGTACAAAGTTAAGTATATATATCTAGAAAGAGAAGTTATATAATTATTACTTTGAGTTTCTAATTTAAAACCACAAATGTAAATAGAAGTTTGCTTGAAACTGCAAAGTCTCCTAAATATAACTTAAACAGTACTTAATTATAATTTAGACTTAAAGCCATAGCAAGTGAGGGAGTAGTATATAAATAGGATCATTTTAAATGAGATTGAATTGGGAAACAAAAGTATTTTTTAGTACGTAGAGCATAGCTAAAACTAATCATTTGAGAAAGGAAGACATTTGGAAATTTACTTGGAGTATTATTTTGTAAAATATTGAATATTCTTGCAAATGATACTTTACAGGTAAATTTTGTATTTACATGCACTTATAGTACTTCAATATATTTTTAATTTTGAAGAAGACATATTTTAGGTTTACTGTTAAGGCTTTTGAGCAGAAGGCTAGGGAAATGAAAATTTAACTATTAATTCTGTTCACTTTAGAACTGAAAGAAAATTTTTTCAGTTGTTTCCATTTCTCAATTGTGAATATGATTTATAGGTTTTGTTTTCTTCATCTTTTAATGATCTTAGTATAATGAATAAAATTCAAAATGCAATCTAAGTATCCAAGATAAATTTGTAGCTTAGAGGTTGATTGTAGTTTGCTTTGGGAAAAAAAAAAAAAGAGAGATAACATTGAAACCACATCCAACAGAAAGTTAAAAATTCTTAAAGAGATAGGAATACCAGACCATTTTACCTGCCTCCTAAGAAACCTGTATTCAGGTCAAGAAGCAACAGTTAGAATTGGACATGGAATAATTAGATATGGACTGGTTCCAAATTGGGAAAAAAGTACATCAAGGCTATATATTGTCACTGTGCTTATTTAACTTATATGCAGAGTACATCTTGCAAAGTGCCAGGCTGGATGAAGTTGAAGCTGGAATCAAGATTGCTGGGAGAAATATCAGTAACATCAGAAAAATGCAGATGACACCACCCTTATGGCAGAAAGCAAAGAGGAACTAAAGAACCTCTTAATGAAAGTGAAAGAGGAGCGTGAAAAAGTTGACTTAAAACTCAGCGTTCAGAAAACAAGGATCATGGCATCTGGTCCCATCACTTCATGGCAAATAGGTGGGGAAACAGTGACCAACTTTATTTTCTTGGGCTCCAAAATCACTGCATATGGTGACTGCAGCCATGAAATTAAAAGACGCTTGCTCCTCGGAAGAATAGCTATGACAAACCTAGGCAGCATATTAAAAAGCAGAAACGTTACTTTGCTGTCAAAGGTCCATCTAGTCAAAGCTATGATTTTTCCAGTAGTGATGTATGGATGTGAGAGTTGGATCATAAAGAAGGCTGAGCACTGAAGAATTGATGCTTTCAAATTGTGCTACTGGACAAGACTTTGATCTCAAGGAGATCAAACCAGTCAATTCTAAAGGAAATCAACCCTGAACATTCATTGGAAGCACTGATGCTGGAGCTCTAATAATTTGGCCACCTGATGCGAAGAGCTGACTCATTGGAAAAGACCCTGATGCTGGGAAAGATTGAAGGCAGGAGAAGGAAGGGATGACAGAGGATAAGATGGTTGGATGGCATTACCGATTCAACGGACAATGAATTTGAGCAAACTCTGGGAGATGGTGAAGGGCAGGGAAACCTGGTGTGCTGCAGTCCATGGGGTCGTTAAGTGTTGGATGGACCCGACTGAGCAACTAAACAACCACATAGCAGTGATATAGTTGAACAGCTTCTCTTTATTTTTCAAACACAAAGTTTATTTCACAAAATCTCTGAAGTGTAAATGGGTACATGAAGAGGAGAGAATGCAAAAGTACATTTGGGAGGTTGAAGACATGTATTTTCTGCCAAAATAGTGGCAGAAAATTAGCTTAAAAAATTAGCAAAGGATGGTATTAAGAAAATCCAGAAGTCCTATATAGTATTCTTCCCCAATCTTCTTTACATTTCCTAGAAGGAAGCACTTTAACTTTCTTTCTTACTCTTTTCTTTATTTTTTTTTTTTTTTCAGTTCTAGGTTTACTGCCTAAGTTTTTTTAAGTTTCCAAACTATGTGCTTATGCTTCTATTTCTGTGTGAGAACCCAATCTGTTTGCTCTCTTTTCCTCCCAGTATGATACCATTTTTAATTCTTACCTTGGATATAGCTTTCTGCATGTTTATTTCTTGTTCCACTGATCATGGACTTTGTTTCCTGATTGTAAACTTTGTAGTCTCAGGGTATACTAGAGTTTCTTTCCTTTCTCTGTTTATATATCTGCCTTTCATATTTATCATCCAAACACTTGCTTTTGCATTGTCACAGGTGATAACAGTGTCTTATATAATAAAAGTTTTACATTTTCTGTGCCTGTCTGTAGCAGGAGTAGTAATAATAATTCAGTTCAGTTCAGTTCAGTCTCTCAGTCATGTCTGACTCTTTGAGACCCCGTGGGCTGCAGCATGCCAGGCTTCTCTGTCCATCACCAGCTCTTGGAGCTTGCTCAAGCTCATGTCCATCGAGTTGGTGATGCCATCCAACCATCTCATCCTCTTTCGTTCCCTTTTCTCCTCCTGCTTTCAATCTATTCCAGCATCAGGGTCTTTTCAAATGATTCAGTTCTTCACATCAGGTGGCCAAAGTATTGGAGTTTCAGCTTTAGCATCAGTCCTTCCAATGAATATTCAGGACTGATTTCCTTTGACTGGTTTGATCTCCTTGCAGTCCAAGGGACTCTCAAGAATCTTCTCCAACACCACAGTTCAAAGGGATCAATTCTTTGGCACTCAGTTTTCTTTATAGTCCAACTCTCACATCCACACATGACTACTGGAAAAACCATAGCTTTGACTAGATGGACCTTTGTTGGCGAAGTAATGTCTCTGCTTTTTAATATGCTGTCTAGGTTGGTCATAGCTTTTCTTCCAAGCAGCAAGCGTCTTTTAATTTCATGGCTGCTAGTGGTAGTAATCAAAAGTACTTACATAGTTCTGGCTATGTCCCAAGCACTTTGCATGTAGTATATATATATTTATATTATAATACATACGTGTATACACACATTGGTATTTTACATATATTAAAGCTACTTAATCATCTAGTTGACCTTGATGGTATGGGTGATATTATAGTCTCCAGTTTACTGACAAGGAAATTTAAGTCACTTAGGAAGTGGTAGAGCTGAGCAGGTTAAAATGTAGACATTGAAAATCAGTAAATGTTGTTTACAGCTGTGACTGTAAAGTGGCCACTGTTAGATATATACTGTTATCATATTTCTTTTCTTATATAACACTTATTTTGTGATTTTAAAAATTATTGTTTTTATTTATTGCCTCCTGTTTTTGTGCTAAAATTCCCCAGTTTCCTCTTTCCAAATATGGAGGCCTTTATAAAATCTCTCCAGTTTTCTTATTCAGTGATCTCCTCAACTCACGCTTTTTGGAGGTGAGCATTTATTTTATTTGAGCACTATAAATTTTTGTTATTTCGAATTATATAATGTGGCAGATTTTTACATTGATTTTGAAAACTGAATTATGAGAGAAATGTTTCCTATAGTTTTGTGATACTCTTCAAAATGATTCAAGATAACATGTTCTGAAAAAATATTATAGGAAAGGTTGATGTTCTAATATCAAACACGCCCTCTGAACACAACTTTTATTTTTAACTTTTTACTTTGTATTGGAGTATCACTGATTAACAATGTTGTGATAGTTTCAGGTAAACAGTGAAGGGATTCAGCTGTACATATACATGTATCCATTCTCCCCCAAACTCCCGCAACATCCAGGCTGCCACATAACATTGAGCCGAGTTCCCTGTGCTACACAGTAGGTCCTTGTTATCCATTTGAAATATAGCAATGTGTACAGTGTGCATCCCAAATGCAGTAACTATCCCTTTCCCCCATCCATCCTCCTTGGTGACCATATGTTCATCCTCTAAGACAGAACACAACTATTCTAATGTCCGTCAAATTTGAAATATTTATTTAGTAACAAAAGACTTGAAGTTTAAGTCACTTGAAACATACAGGAAGAGCGTCTGGTTTCAAAATATGTTACTTGCTATTAAACCTACCCCAGAGTCATATATTGTACTACCTCTGCTGGAACTAAATAGAACTTCCTTATATAGTTATGCCCAGACTGCGGGCATGTTCAGTGTTGTTCTTTTAAAGCCATTGATTCCCTCCCTGTTTCTCTCCATCCTTCTTTCATTTATAGCTCAGGTTATGTTGGCAAGATGAAAAATTGGTTGGGAAACCAGCTTTCCTTCTGAGAGTCAATAGAAGCATAGTGTGATAGTATGGGCATTGAAGGCAGACTGCGGGAGCTTAAATCTCAGTTCTAGTGCTGAGTTATGGATGTGTCTTTGGACATTTTGGATTCTGTGTCTCAAATCTCTTCACTTGTAAAATGGGCAAATAGAAGTGGGTTCATAAGATAATGGTAACACTCCTACATCAGTGTCTGGACTGGTAGGTGTTTCAGTGAGCCACTCCTGTTGCCCTCACCACCGTCACTCTCATAGTGTGACCACCACATCCCATAGTACAATAGTTCCCTAAGTAGCCTTCCTTTTTCACCCTCTACCTGTTCCAGCCTCTCTCCCACTTTGCTCCTGAATGATGCTCCTTAGGTGGATAGTTGTTAATATTGACTTTTTCTTTAAAAGTCCTCAAATGGGTCTCCTTTGCTTCCTAGATATAACTGTTCTTTGTACCTGTTATTAAGGCCAGTCTTTCTTTATAAAGAATTGGCAGCATGCCTAGCCAGGTATGGCTGATTTTGTCTGTTATTCTTGTTTAGATTCTCTCTTGGAATGACCAACATCATCTTTTGATGCTCTTTCATTACTTGTTGGTTCATGCCTAACAGATAGAATGGTTGCTGCATCTTCTGTTATTTGTGCAAAATCCGCACTTACCTGTATCTCTATAGGAGAAGGAAATGGCAAGCCACTCCAGTATTCTTGCCTAGAGAATCCTGTGGACAGAGGAGCCTGGTGGGCTCCTGTCCATAGGGTCGCACAGAGTCAGACACAACGGAAGCAACTTAGCATGCATGCATGCATTGGAGAAGGAAATGGCAACCCACTCCAGTGTTCTTGCCTGGAGAATCCCAGGGACAGAGGAGCCTGGTGGGCTGCCATCTATGGGGTCGCACAGAGTCGGACACGACTGAAGCGACTTAGCGGCAGCAGCAGCTATAGGTGTAGTTATATCTTTATTTGTTGTCTTTTATTTAGATCCAGGCAAATTGAGGAATTGAGGATGAATCTTCATTTCCTCAAACTGTCTGTTGCCCCTCCCTGGACAGATCTTGAAATGGTTTTCTTTTCTTTCTCTCTCTCTCTCTGTGCTGTGGGGGTGTACTGTAGAGTTCTCTCAAATTCATGGTGGAGTATCACCTTCAAGAACAGTACAACATTATTGAAAAATCAAAACGAGTAAAACATTCCAAAGCATCGTGTCCTTTAATGGCACTGTTTTCTTTTTCCTTCTTGTAGTCTAAATATTTCATGTTCTTTTTAGGAACAGGCCATTTAGATTGTTATTGAATGAAAGACCCTTGTTACTATTCTCAAATGCCATTTCTTTTCCATTTGTATAATGTTCTTTCAGTTCCCTATCGATTGACTGATACATGTTAAATTTGGGGCCTTGTTGCCTCTCTTTAGCCTTGATGTTTAAGTAAGTTTTGATTCATTTTTTAAAATTAGTCCTATCATTTGTTGTTGAAATGTTTTCTGCTCCACCATCTCATTGTGTTATAATATTTACTTTTAATAAAACATTTATAGTACAAAACTCAAATGGTGCTAAAAGCCTATAAAAGTCATCAGCGGTCCACTTTGCTCCATCCTTTACCTGGACTCTTTCTCTTTCAACCATTTTGAACTGTTTGATTCTGTCTTCTGGTATTTGCCTACCTATTTTGAGATACTGATATCTATAAATTGCTATCTTTTCACTGATTTTATTCCTTTTATGGAAGATCATGATTTTTACATGTAAGAAATTTTAAATTCCAGAAACTTGACCTCTCTTTGTTGTTTTTTAGTTCTTAAGTCATGTCTGACTATTTGTGACCCCATGGATTGTAGCCCCCAGGTTCCTCTGTCAATGGGATGACCTCTTTTAGTAGATTTTAAAAAGTAGATTATAGCTCTCCTTTAAATGAGAATTAACTTGTTAAGTTTCTCTTTAGAATTTGATTCCTACATATACATTGAACACTGTAATTTTAGAGCAGAAATGGTGACATTTGTTTCATTTACTTTATTTTATTTGGTATTATATCTGTGGACCTTTTTCTAAAAGTTTCTTAGAGTGAGTAGTAAGTATATTTTTAGGCCTAATTTCTCTCCTCTTCTGCTTTTAAAAATAAAAAATGCAATAAAGACAATACATTTTCTTTAGAGCAAATGTTTTCCTGTGCCCCTATATTCTTTATATGAAATGATCTTTTCATTATTTTCTTTTGACTGATTTTCTTTTGTTTTTAGTTTTTTAACTTTCTAATTTATTAGAGTATCATCTACCAATACAATCTGTTCAAATATTTTTAAAAGATTTTTTAAAGTTCATTTTATGATACCTTTATGATTAATTTTTATCAGCATTTAATAGGCATATGTAAAACTATAAGCTTTGTTTAAGAGCTAAGAATTTTTCTGTATAGTTGTTAAATCAAGTTTGTGGATTGTATTAATCAATTTCACTATTTCTGTATTCATTTCACTTTATTTTGTTTATATGTGTATTTCTGACAAAATTGTACTGATTTCTTATTTCATTGAAATAAGTTTTTTTGCATATTCAATACCCTTTGCTTTATATAATTTAACTTTTAAATTGTTTATGCTGTTTAGTCAGCTTAACCTTGAATTTCATATTGTGTGATATTAATATAACACTCATGCTTTCTTTGGGCGGCACTTTAGCTGATATTTTTTGGCTCCTCCCTTTATTTTAAACTTTTCCTTGTCATTCAATTTTAAATGTTTCTTATAAACAGCCTGTATATGTCCTTTGTCTTTTTAACTCATCTAACAGTCTGTCTTTTAGTGGGAGAATTCAGCTTTCTTTTGAATTCTAATGTGTGATGCTTTTTTTTTTTTTTAATTTTTACCTTGTTACTTATGTTTGTGACTTTTTTCATTTTTCCTAATTTAAAGTTTATATTTATTTCCCAGTTTCCCCTTATTTATGTGTCAATTATTATGTATCTTTCCATTTCATTATTGGCCACCTTCCCTTTCGATTGTTCATAAATCCAATTTTTCTCTTTGTTTTAACATGAAAAATGATACCAACATTTTCCCTCACCTTCACACACTAATCCTCTCCTTTAATGTTCCTAAATTTCTTTGGAGATAATTTAATTTTTAGGTCCAGATTTCTGTTAGACGTTTCTGTTAAAAATTCATATTGAGCAGTTATTATGTATTATGTATACTTTATTATTCATTTAGTTAATTCTGTATAGAAGGTAAAATAATTACATTCTTTGTTTCTTTTTACATGGATGGTTTTATTTCTGATTCAGTTATTGATCCCTTAGAATCCTTTCTGAAGTTAAATGGGGCAGTAGGTGATATGATCTTTAGCTTGTACTGCTTTTTTCCTAGCAATCTAGATGTTACTGTTCTTTCTTGTCAATTCCAGCATTACAAATGAGAGGTTCAATGTTAATCTGATTATTTTTTAGTGTTAAATAATTATTCTTCCTGGTAACTTATAAGATTTTCTTTTTATCCTTAAAGTTTAGGAATTTTAGTATGATATTCTTGAAGGTGTTCCTTTTTCTTCTTTAGTCCTGCCTGGATCTTGGAATGCCCTGTAAGGGTGCAATTCAATCTTTTCTTTAGTTCACAGAAATTTTCTTTCATATTACTTTAACTATTGCCTCTCTTCTATTGGACTTCCCTGGTGACTCAGATGGTAAAGTGTCTGCCTACAATGCGGGAGACCCGGGTTCGATCCCTGGGTCGGGAAGATCTCCTGGAGAAGGAAATGGCAACCCACTCCAGTACTCTTGCCTGGAAAATTCCATGGACGGAGGAGCCTGGTAGGCTACAGTCCATGGGGTCGCAAAGAGTCGGACACGACTGAGTGACTTCAATGTCAATGTCTCTTCTATTATATTTTTCTCTTTCCCCCTTCTAGAGACTCTTTAGGAACTCTTTCTGTGATTGGTATGTTAGTTAGGTTGCTTTAATCTGTTCTTCAAGGCCTTGTTCTTTTTCCTTTATGATTTTCACCTCTTCATATTTTCAGTTCATAATTTGAGATTTCTTCCAGGTGATCCTTTAGTTACTCTTGGTCACCATTTACAGTCCATCTTCTCTTTTAATTTATCTACTGAATTATTCAGCTTGAAGATTTTACCTTTACATTTTCACTTATTTTCTTAAAATCTGTAGAAATTACTTTTTGCTCTCTACTCGACTCTTCTTAGGTAGTCACACTATTTTTGACCTCACTGTTTTGTCCCTATCCTTTGGGAAATCTGTTAGGTCTGTTCTCTCCTTCTCTCTCCTGTCATTGGGTATGTGGTTCACATATGCATTGGGGTTCAGGTCGAGCTGTTAGTGGATCTTAGGTTGTTTTAATCCTATAAAAAATCTCAGCCTGCACTGCAGCAGCTCGCATGTTGTATATTTCATGTATACTTGGAGGGTGCTGTGCCTTCCTTCTAATCTTCCTGCATTCCCAGCCTCAGGAGGACAAGGGACTCCTTCTCCTCTTGAGTGTCCCCTGAGCACATACTTGTGCAGTTATGTATGTGTAGAACTCTTCTGGGTCTTGCTTGGAGCTCAGAGCAGAGCAAGTCCTACACCAGTCCTCTTTCAAGATACTTATAATCCATGGCCACATTCTTCAGGCCCTGCTCACTATATCACCGACTGGCTCAAGAGAGGCAAATGGATTGGATTTGGGATTGAAGTGGAGAAGGTAAATAAAATCCAAGGTTCGTTTTCTCCCCAGAGTCTTGAATTTTTATGCTTTATTCATAGCCTGAGTTGGCATTTCATCCCTCTATGCCTTTATCATGTCTTTAATGGCATTGCAGAAGAAATTTCTATTTGGAAAGCCTATCTTTGACTGTCGTGGTTTTCTCCAACCCGTCCTATGCATAACCTCTTGGACTTTACTAGGAAGTGGACTGTACTATACTTGGACTATTCTAGGAAATGCCCTTTTAAGATGCGCTTTGGACAAATAAACTCCTTTTGGAGAGTTTCTTGGTTTTAGATAACACTTCTGAGAGAGTTTATTTGTCCCTATGCAAATTTTATTAAACAAGATATGAATGATCCGAATATCTATGCAACACAGAAGCCAGGTACACTAGGACAGAGACCAGGAATAAGAGGATAAATAGATGAAGAAATAGGAGCTGGAGGAAGAATCAGCTTTGTGTTATCAGCGGTGCTAGAAAAAGGATGTCATAACATGGACATTGAAAGTCATGTATAATCAGAAAACCTTATTCTGGCCAATAGTCATAATCTGTTCTTTTCATAAGCCATCTACTGGACTTGCCAACAAGTAGTATTAGAAGAGATTATGAATTAAAGGGACCCATTCTGTTCCAGAAAATTAAAACAAGGAAGCATTCAGTTGAATCTCAGTGGATGAAAGAAAATACTGTACCCTATATTCATATGTTGTAAAGTTAGTACAAATGTATATATATTTATGTTTAAACATTGGCCTTAAATATTTGAGATTTGAATTATGCACACATGTTCTCCCTAATGTTGATATTCAGTTTGTGCTAATCAGCCTCAGGCAAAGAGAATTTGAATTATAAAACATGTGTAAACTTCACATTGAATGGTAATTAGTCTGTGCAGTTTAGTGGCACTTAATATTGAGGTTAATAGTTCAGTAAAAAATTTTAAATGTAAGTGACTTGATCCCCAATTTATATGGGGTTGATAAACTGAGAATTAGTGAAAGCTTCTATTCTCTGTCAGTAAGAATTTACTTCCTGACTTTATATCTAAGTCTCTATTTACGTTTATTATATGTATGAATATGGAGGCAGGTGACTACATGTGAACTTTGACATTTATCACAGGCCCAGACCAAAGAAAATGTAACCTTCTGGAATAGAAACTGTTCTCTCACCTTTTTGTTATTTTCTAAATTTTTGTCTGGGGTGTTATTATGAAATATGTTTCCCTTCTTTTTTTCTTTTCTTTTCTTTCTTTTTTTTTCATGTTTCCCTTCTTAACTTTGAGTTGCTTTAGCTTAAAGAAAGCTTTTTGTTAAAGTAGAAGGAGCAAGAATAATTGGTTACTTGTTTATATTAAGATTTGTTGGGTGGGTGAAAAGGTGACAGTAGGCATTTAATATGTAGACCAACATGGGGAGTAAAGTTATAAAACTTCTTGAGTTTTGTACTTAACATCATATGTATGTAATTAAGACGAGAACTTGAACTTTCCATGACATAAGAACCTGTGTCGTTACCACTATGTACTTTGCCTTAAGAATTCAGTTTGTCCTACAAAAGGATTTTGAAAATAAATCATGGAAGGACCCGTATAGAAGTCCTTTTTTTTTTTCTTGGTGCAGAAATGTTATTATTTTTAAATCCTTAACTCTAGAAAATATGTTAGTAGGTTAAAATTTGTGTCTTTATAAACTGTATGTAATACTCCATGAAGACTGAATATTAAACAGCAGTGCTTCGGTGTTCTAGAGCCATAATTAGACTACTGTTTGCAAATTGCCAAAATTCAGTGGGTTAACAAACCAATTAAAAAAAAAAAAACCTCAAGGATATTAGATTTCAAAATGTTCTTCCCTAATTTAGTTTGTCCATTATACTTTATATTAATTATTCATAGTATTGCTTAACATGCCAGGAAATGTCTTATAATAGAATTTATAAAATAACGTCCTTTCAGTAATATGAATATGTACTGTCTTTAGCATTCTGCTTTTAAATCTCAGATTAAATATTTTATAAGGAATTATCTAGTTTAATGGATAAAAGCATGTCTTTGCTTAGTAACTTCACTCATTTTAGAATTTTTAAATCAAATGCTCACTTGAGAATAATAAATGGAATAATTGGTATATGTCATTTTTTTGTTGAGCAAATAAGATACAACTTTTTGTAATAAGAAAAATGTATATTCCACTATCATTAAACAATAATTTTTCATTTGGGGTATGGATTTATGAGGTTGATCTATATATATTTGTGTGGTTTTTTTATTTTTTATTTTTTTCTTATATAGACCCAATTGGTAGATTTTTCATTTTCATGAAAAGCATAGTCTTTGACTACTGGTGTTTCCCGGGTCCTGCTAGATACTTAATGAATATAAGATTGGTTTACATATCATTAGACTTCAGTGGGTAAGTTAGAGGTGAAATATAACAACAGGTCTGAAGATACAAGTTCCAGTTGAAACCCTGGGCATTTAATTGCGTTTGGTTCTGTTAGGAGGTGAAAGTAAACAGGAAAGAGCTTGTCTTTTAGTATTGGTCTGGATTTTTGCATATCCAGATGCAAAAAATCTACTTTTATCTTCTTCTGTTTCTTATTCTTACTATTCATGACAGAGGTTCAGAAACTGGTAAGTATGAACTCAGATTGTGTTCCTAGATAGAAAGCTTATTTATAGGTTTTATATTCTGAAATGTTTATATGAGTAAAAATATTGGTAACACATTTAAAATGAAATAGAGATTAATTCTTTCCTCATGATTATACAATAGTAGTTGCTGGAAATTTTTCAGTCCATTTGATGACCATTAGGTGAAATCTTTGTTCTTTTATTTATTTATTTATTTTTGCTTTATATATATATTATTGAAGTATAGTTGACTTACAGTGTTTCAAGTGTACAGCAAGGCTGATTCAGTTATATATATACACACATATATTATGTTTCGGATTATTTGTCATTATAGGTTATTATGAGATATTCACTATAGATCACTGTGTTATACAGTAAACCTTTGTTGCTTGTTGCATATCTATGTTTTTATTTTATTTTTTTCATTTATTTTTATTAGTTGGAGGCTAATTACTTCACAACATTGCAGTGGTTTTGTCATACATTGACATGAATCAGCCATGGAGTTACATGTATTCCCCATCCCGATCCCCCCTCCCACCTCCCTCTCCACCCGATTCCTCTGGGTCTTCCCAGTGCACCAGGCCCGAGCACTTGTCTCATGCATCCCACCTGGGCTGGTGATCTGTTTCACCATAGATAATATACATGCTGTTCTTTCGAAACATCCCTACCCTCACCTTCTCCCACAGAGTTCAAAAGTCTGTTCTGTACTTCTGTGTCTCTTTTTCTGTTTTGCATATAGGGTTATCTTTACCATCTTTTCTAAATTCCATATATATGTCGTTAGTATGCTGTAATGTTCTTTATCTTTCTGGCTTACTTCACTCTGTATAATGGGCTCCAGTTTCATCCATCTCATTAGAACTGGTTCAAATGAATTTCTTTTTAACGGCTGAGTAATGTTCCATTGGTGATATGTACCACAGCTTCCTTATCCATTTCTTGCTGATGGGCATCTAAGGTTGCTTCCATGTCCTGGCTATTATAAACAGTGCTGCGATGAACATTGGGGTGCACGTGTCTCTTTCAGATCTGGTTTCCTCGGTGTGTATGCTCAGAAGTGGGATTGCTGGGTCATATGGCAGTTCTATTTCCAGTTTTTTAAGGAATCTCCACACTGTTCTCCATAGCGGCTGTACTAGTTTGCATTCCCACCAACAGTGTAAGAGGGTTCCCTTTTCTCCACACCCTCTCCAGCATTTATTGCTTGTAGACTTTTGGATAGCAGCCATCCTGACTGGCGTGTAATGGTACCTCATTGTGGTTTTGATTTGCATTTCTCTGATAATGAGTGATGTGGAGCATCTTTTCATGTGTTTGTGAGCCATCTGCATGTCTTCTTTGGAGAAATGTCTGTTTAGTTCTTTGACCCATTTTTTGATTGGGTCATTTAATTTTCTGGAATTGAGCTGCAGGAGTTGCTTGTATATTTTTTGAGATTAATCGTTTGTCTGTTGCTTCGTTTGCTATTATTTTCTCCCAGTCTGAGGGCTGTCTTTTCACCTTCGTTATAGTTTCCTTTGTTGTGCAAAAGCTTTTAAGTTTCATTAGGTCCCATTTATTTAGTTTTGCTTTTATTTCCAATATTCTGGGAGGTGGGTCATAGAGGATCTTGCTGTGATTTATGTCGGAGAGTGTTTTGCCTATGTTCTCCTCTAGGAGTTTTATAGTTTCTGGTCTTACATTTAGATCTTTAATCCATTTTGAGTTTATTTTTGTGTATGGTGTTAGAAAGTGTTCTAGTTTCATTCTTTTACAAGTGGTTGACCAGTTTTCCCAGCACCACTTGTTAAAGAGGTTGTCTTTTTTCCATTGTATATCCTTGCCTCCTTTGTCAAAGATAAGGTGTCCATAGGTTCGTGGATTTATCTCTGGGCTTTCAATTCTGTTCCATTGATCTATATTTCTGTCTTTGTGCCAGTTCCATACTGTCTTGATGACTGTGGCTTTGTAGTAGAGTCTGAAGTCAGGCAGGTTGATTCCTCCAGTCCCATTCTTCTTTCTCAAGATTACTTTGGCTATTCGAGGTTTTTTTGTATTTCCATACAAATTGTGAAATTAATTGTTCTAGTTCTGTGAAAAATACCATTGGTAGCTTGATAGGGATTGCATTGAATCTATAGATTGCTTTGGGTAGTATAGCCATTTTGACAATATTGAGTCTTCCAATCCATGAACACTGTATGTTTCTGCATCTATTTGTGTCCTCTTTGATTTCTTTCATCAGTGTTTTATAGTTTTCTATGTATAGGTCTATATCTATGTTTTTAATTAGAAATCTAGCATTATATTCATACTAAGTCAAACAAATGGAATCAAAATGTCATAAATTTTTAGTTAGGCAAAAAAGTGCATAGGTTTTCTAAAATATATATATTATACATATTATATGTATGTATAGAAAAGCTTTTCTATTATGCTGATAAAAGCTTGAGAAAGAATATCAAAAAAGAAAAAAAAGGAAGAGATGGAGAAATTGGAGAACATAAACTAAATTAAATGGGAGCACTGAATATGAACTAGAAAAAGTGAGACAAACTAGACAAAAGTAAAAGATCATCATATAGTCCAGTTGTTTTTAAACATGGCTGCTCATTAGAAACATCTGGAGCTTTGGAGAAAAAAAGCAATACATGGGCATTTGTATTTTCAAATTTTCTGAGGTAATTCTGATATGCATCTGGATTTTAAAAAGTGATTACAGGTTTTTCTATTAAATGGTAGTTTTGGTGAGATAGAATTCTATTATTTTTCTGTTGAACAATCATGATGCAGTGGTATTAAATGAGTAATAGTTACATAATCACAATGGTAAAAGATGTTTATCCGTTTTCACAATCAATAGCGAAACCAAAAAAAAAGATAATTACGTTTGCAAGCCATGATGGCACCATGATTAGCCTGACAATATAAAATAGTTACATATGATTTTGGGGGTCAAGCAGAGTGTTGTGGTAAGTAGAAGTGCAGAAATATACATGTTTTCCTTTCCACAGCCAAGTCTGTGTCTTTTGGTTGGTGCAGTTAATCCATTTATATTAAGGTAATAATTGATATGTATGATCCTATTACCATTTTCTTAATTGTTTTGGGTTTATTTCCTGTTGGGTTTTCCTTGTCTTGTGTTTGCTGCTTAGAGAAGTTCCTTTAGCATTCATTGTAAAACATTTAGTGGTGCTGAATTCTCTTAACTTTTGCTTGGCTGGAAAGCTTTTGATTTCTCCATCTAATAAGGAGAGTTTTGCTGGGTAGAGTATTCTTGGTTGTAGTTTCTTCCCTTTTGTCACTTTAAATGTATCATGCCGTTCCCTTCTGGTTTGTAGAGTTTCTGTTGGGAAATCAGCTGATAACCTGATGAGAATTCCCTTGTATGTCATTTGTCATTTTTCCCTTGTTGTTTTTAATAATTTATCTTTGTCTTTAATTTTTGTCAGTTTGATTACTGTATGTCTTGGTGTGTTCCTCCTTGGGTTTATCCTGCCTGGGTCTCTCTGTGCTTACTGGGCTTGGTTGACTGTTTCCTTTCCCATGTTAGGAAAGTTTTCAGATATTATCTCTTCAAATATTTTCTCAGATCCTTACTCTTTCTCCTCCTTCTGGAACCTCTATAATGTGAATGTTGATGCATTTAATGTTGTCTCAGAGGTCTCTTAGGCTATTTTCATTTTTTTTGTTTGTTTTTCTCTTTGTCTATATTCTGTCCTGTAGCAGTGATTTCCCCATTCTGTCCTCCAGGTCATTAATCTGTTCTTCTGCCTCGGTTACTCTACTGAGGATTCTTTCTAGTGTATTATTCATCTCTTTTTGTTCTTTAGTTCTTGTAGGTCTTTGGTAAACATTTCTTGCATCTTTTCCATTGTTTTCCCAAGATCCTAAATCATCTTCACTATCATTATTCTGAATTATTTTTCTGGAAGGTTGCCTATCTCCAGTTCATTTAGTTGTTTTTCCGGAGTTTGATCTTGTCCCTTCATCTGGGACATAACTTTCTGCTTTTTCATTCTGATTAACTTTCTGTAATATGGTTTTTGTTCTAGCTGCTGTGGGGTTGTGATTCTTCTTGCTTCTTCTGTCTGCCCTCTGACGGAGGAGGCTAAGAGGCTTGTGTAGGCATCTGGATGAGAGGAATTGATGGTGGGAAAAACTGGGTCTTGCTCTGGTGGGCAGGATCTTTCTCAGGAAAGCTTTAATCCAGTTATCTGCTGATGGATGGGGTTGAGCTGTTTGGTCTGAGGCAAGCCAGCCCTGGGGTCTGTGGGCTCTATGGTAGGGTTAACTGTGAACCTCAAGAGGGTTTACACCAAGGGGGACCTTCCAGGACTGCTGCTGCCAGGGCCTCCGTCTTTGTGGTGAACCCTGGCCAATCACACCTCCACCAGAGACCCTCCAACACTAGCAGGTAGTTTTGATTCAGTCTCCTGTGGGGTCTCTGCTTCTTTCCTCTGGGTCCTGGTGTGTACAAGATTTTGTTTGTGCCCTGCAAGACTGGAATCTCTGTTTCCTCCAGTCTTATGGAAGTCCTATAATCAAATCCCTCTGACCTGCAAGGGCAGATTCCCTAGGGATTCCCAGTCTCTTTGTGGGATCCCTAGTCTGGGAAGCCTGATGTGGGGTTTAGAACCTTCACAACAGTGGGAGAACTTCCTTGGTATTATTGTTTTCCAGTTTGTGGGTCACCCACCCAGCAGATTTGGGATTTGATTTTATCATCATTGTGCCCCTCCTACCATCTCACTATAGCTTCTTCTTTGTCTTTGGATGTGGGGTATCTTTTCTTGGTGAGTTCTAGCATTCTCCTGTCGATGGTTATTCAACAGCTAGTTGTGAATTTGGTTCTCTCACAGGAGGTGATGAGTACACGTCTTTCTACTCCTCCATCTTGAACGATAAGACTGAAATCTTTGTTCTTTTAGGTTTTTCTTTCCTTTCCTTTTATTTTCATTCCTTTTCTTTGGTTTTGTTGTTGTCGCTAGTGGATGGGAGACATATTCCTTAACTGAAGAAGTTTGGTTAGAAAAAAATTGCTCTTTATTTAAAATTGAGAATTATTTTATTTCTTTTTGAAGTCTTGTGATTCTTCATATTAAAAAGTTATTAAAATGTAATATTATCTACTTCAGTATGTGACCTTTGGCTGTTTTTCCCACCTCCTTTTCAATCTTTGCTGCAGTTGCATGCCACTCCCTAAATATAATCTGTTTTAGTTGTTTTAGTTCATTATAATCCATGGTCTCCATGTACCTTTTCATTCTCATATTTCTAGAAATTACCTGCTTATCCTTGAGGACCTAACTGAGGTGTTAATTCTCCACAAATCTCTGAATTATTCTTGTCTCCATCCCTCCATAGAATTAATTCCCTCTCTTCCTTTTGTCATCATAGCCCTTTATAGGTGGCTCCAAAACAGCTAGCTATTCATCATAGACGTGTCGTAGTTATGAAGAGTGGGGGCCATGTGTTACCCAGCCTTGTCGCGTCTAGGACAAGCATGAAGCGAACATTTGTTGAATTGAAATGTTCAGAACGCCATGCTTGTCATGATTGAGAAAACAACTTGCCTCATTAAATTCCTCGATCACGGTTGCCCGCACTCACTGTTGCTTGCATACCCTACTCCCACCTGTTCTATGGCGGTTGTCGGGTTCTATTCAAATGCATTTGGGAGCGCTCAGCAGAGGATCCTTTTGAGGAGCTGGAGTGCAAGGGGACTGGTGTTTAGCCTTCACTGACGTTTTGTTTTGAGAGTCTGCTTTGCTTCGCACCTTTCTGCAGGATCCTAACAGGAGCATCCACACCAGCAGCAGCAGCAGCAGCAGCAGTTGTAGCAGCAGCAGCAGCAGCAGCAGCAGTAGCAGCAGCAGCAGCAGCAGCAGCAGCAGCAGCAGCAGTAGCAGCAGCAGCAGCAGCAGCAGCAGCAACCAGTTTTTCCAAGCCTCACAAATTAATGAAGGAGCACAAGGAAAAACCTTCTAAAGACTCCAGAGAACATAAAAGTGCCTTCAAAGAACCTTCCAGGGATCACAACAAATCTTCCAAAGAATCCTCTAAGAAACCCAAAGAAAATAAACCACTGAAAGAAGAAAAAATCGTTCCTAAGATGGCCTTCAAGGAACCGAAACCCATGTCAAAAGAGCCAAAACCCGACAGTAACTTACTCACGATCACCAGTGGACAGCAAGATAAGAAGGCTCCTAGTAAAAGACCCCCCATTTCCGATTCTGAAGAACTCTCGGCCAAAAAGAGGAAAAAGAGTAGCTCAGAGGCTTTATTTAAAAGTTTTTCTAGCGCCCCGCCACTGATACTCACTTGCTCTGCTGATAAAAAACAGATAAAAGATAAATCTCATGTCAAGATGGGAAAGGTCAAAATTGAAAGTGAGACGTCAGAGAAGAAGAAATCAACTTTACCGCCATTTGACGATATTGTGGATCCCAATGATTCCGACGTGGAAGAGAATATGTCCTCTAAGTCTGATGTGAGTAGTCTGCTTGTTTTTTTCCTTTTCCTTGTTAGTTTTTTGATAGCTTCAGGATAAAGATGGAGGAAGAAAAATGACAGTTGCACCATAAAATGGTAGCAAGAAAGGAGACACGGCCTAGAAATGACTTTCCTTGACCAATGGAAAGAAGGAAATGAAATCATTAAGGAGTCTGCAGATGTGTAGGCTATGATTTAAGTTGTTTAAGGAAAGATATATTCCATAGTATAATGACGGGTCATTTGAATAGCAGCTGAAAAATCTAGATGCTCATCAGGACTTAGTTGCTATGCTTTTCAGTGACTGTGGATTTAGGAAAGTGAGAAGAATGCAATGAAACTGGAATACATCAGAAAGTAAATTTTAAAAAGAAACAAAATATTAGGGTGCAGTTATAGTGTTGACCTTTTTGTTCAATAGAATTATGTAGTTTGTTTATGTAGACTAAAAATTGGTGATAGTATTTTTTTAGTACTTTTATTGAGGCAAAATTTTTATAACAATATACTATATATTTTAAATGTGTGATTTGATACATTTTGATGTATATGTATGTCATGAAACCAGATAATGGTATTTTGAAAATGAAATATTTAATTGTTCCCCCCAATAATATAACTGCCGGTTTGGAAAGGGGTAGTGTATAATTTTCATTAAAAGGTTTGCTGATGGGTAGTATTGTCTTTTATGTGTTCCTTGAAGAACATCTAGCCATCTAATAATCCCCCAGAATATTATTTGATGTTAAGACTTAAACTTACAATTACAGATTTCTTAGAGTTGGAAAGGACTTTCAGGTTATCTATTCTAACCTCCTTCCAATGTAGGAGATCCTACATTTCTAGTGACAGCACTGTTAGTTATTCCTTTCTATTTCTGGAGACTGAACATTATTTACTATGAAGTTATCTCTTCCTCAATTCCCATTTTTCTCTAACTTTGGCCCTCTGCTGTCACTTATCAGTCATGATTGGTCCCACTAATCTCTTTGAGTTGTCGGTATTTCTAGACAATGGTCAGGGAAGACTTCTGGCTAAAAATCACCGATCATTTTAGAATACTTCTCTTTCTGTTACATAGAGAGGCTACACTAAAGTTCCTAGCTGAAAGGCTGGCAAGGGCTAGGAGGCCTTAGCAGATTCTCCATTTGCACTGGTCTGGGTAGAAAGACAGCCAGGGTTAAGAGATGGCATCAGATCAAGAGACCACCTCCATCCTCCCTACTCTGGGTAGAGTATTTGGGCTCATGTCAAAATTTTAAATCAGATTAGGGGCAGAGTAGCATATAAAACACTGGAGATGGGGCAGTCTATTCTAGTGTTCGGTAAAGGCCTTAAAGTGATCATTTGTGAAATGGAGATGAAAGCAATAGATTTCACAAGCATTTATTTTTCCTCCTTTGCTTTATTCCTCTCCTCTTAATTCACAACTTGCTCTCAATACAGAACTTTTTTGGTATGTTTGACTTTTATTTCAAGTCACTCTGAAATGCTCGTTGATGCTGTTGGGGTGTGACCAGTCTATCAAGATCGTCAAGTTTAGCAACTTTGTCGCTCCATATTCTGTCCTGTTGTAGTTCTTCTAGAACAGAGGTTTTCCAGTTGTGGTTTGTGATTTACCAGTGAGCCATGAAATCAATTTAGCATGTCATCACCAGCATTAAAAAAGGAAATAAGAATATATTGTAACTAGTATGGGTAAGTAGTGGTTTGTGAAATTTTTATTTCAGAGACTGTGTGTGTATTTCTTACAGTAGTTGGTCATCATCAAAATTTTGAAATGCACCTTTCTTGAATATTTGCTGATTTGTGAGAAGACCAAAGAACATTAATAAAACATTATTTTAAAAAAATCCTTACTTATTTGGTTGCATTGAATCTTTGGTTGTGGCTCTCGGGCTTCAGTAGTTGCAGCTTTCGGACTCTAGAGCACAGTCTCAATAGTTGCCACTTGGGCTTAGTGGCCCTGCAGGATGTGGGTTTTTAGTTTCCTGACAGGGATTGCGCCCATGTCCCCTGGATTGGAAGGCAGATCTTAACCACTAGAGCACCAGGGAAGTCCCCATAAAGCACTATTGAATGAGCTTTCTACATGAAGTTATCACAAATGATCTTCCTCTTTAGCTAACTCTGTGTATTCTTAGTTTTGTTTGATTCTTGCCCCCTCCCTTTCATATGTAATTTTATTTTATTTATTTATTTATTTATTTTTCACTTTGTCAGTTTTTTTTTTTTTTTATTAGTTGGAGGCTAATTACTTCACAACATTTCAGTGGGTTTTGTCATACATTGACATGAATCAGCCATAGAGTTACACTTATTCCCCATCCCGATCCCCCCTCCCACCTCCCTCTCCACCCGATTCCTCTGCATCTTCCCAGTGCAGCAGGCCCGAGCACTTGTCTCATGCATCCCACCTGGGCTGGTGATCTGTTTCACCATAGATAATATACATGCTGTTCTTTCGAAACATCCCACCCTCACCTTCTCCCAGAGTTCAAAAGTCTGTTCTGTACTTCTGTTCCTCTTTTTCTGTTTTGCATATAGGGTAATTGTTACCATCTTTCTAAATTCCATATATATGTGTTAGTATATTGTAATGTTCTTTATCTTTCTGGCTTACTTCAGTCTGTATAATGGGCTCCAGTTTCATCCATCTCATTAGAACTGATTCAA
This sequence comes from Cervus canadensis, assembly GCF_019320065.1. Lineage (NCBI taxonomy): Eukaryota > Metazoa > Chordata > Mammalia > Artiodactyla > Cervidae > Cervus > Cervus canadensis. Next base: position 47,370,839 of record NC_057399.1, on the reverse strand, counting down.
ATGAATTCTTTTTAACGGCTGAGTAATGTTCCATGGTGTATATGTACCACAGCTTCCTTATCCATTCGTCTGCTGATGGGCATCTAGGTTGCTTCCATGTCCTGGCTATTATAAACAGTGCTGCGATGAACATTGGGGTGCACGTGTCTCTTTCAGATCTGGTTTCCTCAGTGTGTATGCCCAGAAGTGGGATTGCTGGGTCATATGGCAGTTCTATTTCCAGTTTTTAAGAAATCTCCACACTGTTCTCCATAGCGGCTGTACTAGTTTGCATTCCCACCAACAGTGTAAGAGGGTTCCCTTTTCTCCACACCCTCTCCAGCATTTATTGCTTGTAGACTTTTGGCTAGCAGCCATCCTGACTGGCGTGTAATGGTACCTCATTGTGGTTTTGATTTGCATTTCTCTGATAATGAGTGATGTTGAGCATCTTTTCATGTGTTTGTGAGCCATCTGTATGTCTTCTTTGGAGAAATGTCTGTTTAGTTCTTTGGCCCATTTTTTGATTGGGTCATTTAATTTTCTGGAATTGAGCTGCAGGAGTTGCTTGTATATTTTTGAGATTAATCCTTTGTCTGTTGCTTCGTTTGCTATTATTTTCTCCCAGTCTGAGGGCTGTCTTTTCACCTTCGTTATGTTTCCTTTGTTGTGCAAAAGCTTTTAAGTTTCATTAGGTCCCATTTTGTTTAGTTTTGCTTTATTTCCAATATTCTGGGAGGTGGGTCATAGAGGATCCTGCTGTGATTCATGTCAGAGAGTGTTTTGCCTATGTTCTCCTCTAGGAGTTTTATAGTTTCTGGTCTTACATTTAGATCTTTAATCCATTTTGAGTTTATTTTTGTGTATGGTGTTAGAAAGTGTTCTAGTTTCATTCTTTTACAAGTGGTTGACCAGTTTTCCCAGCACCACTTGTTAAAGAGGTCTTTTTTCCATTGTATATCCTTGCCTCCTTTGTCAAAGATAAGGTGTCCATAGGTTCGTGGATTTATCTCTGGGCTTTCAATTCTGTCCCATTGATCTATATTTCTGTCTTTGTGCCAGTTCCATACTGTCTTGATGACTGTGGCTTTGTAGTAGAGTCTGAAGTCAGGCAGGTTGATTCCTCCAGTCCCATTCTTCTTTCTCAAGATTACTTTGGCTATTCGAGGTTTTTTGTATTTCCATACAAATTGTGAAATTAATTGTTCTAGTTCTGTGAAAAATACCGTTAGTAGCTTGATAGGGATTGCATTGAATCTATAGATTGCTTTGGGTAGTATAGCCATTTTGACAATATTGATTCTTCCAATCCATGAACACTGTATGTTTCTGCATCTATTTGTGTCCTCTTTGATTTCTTTCATCAGTGTTTTATAGTTTTCTATGTATAGGTCTTTTGTTTCTTTAGGTAGATATACTCCTAAGTATTTTATTCTTTTTGTTGCAATGGTGAATGGTATTGTTTCCTTAATTTCTTTCTGTTTTTTCATTGTTAGTATATAGGAATGCAAGGGATTTCTGTGTGTTAATTTTATATCCTGCAACTTTACTATATTCATTGATTAGCTCTAGTAATTTTCTGGTAGAGTCTTTAGGGTTTTCTATATAGAGGATCATGTCATCTGCAAACAGTGAGAGTTTTACTTCTTCTTTTCCTATCTCGATTCCTTTTACTTCTTTTTCTGCTCTGATTGCTGTGGCCAGAACTTCCAACACTATGTTGAATAGTAGTGGTGAGAGTGGGCACCCTTGTCTTGTTCCTGATTTCAGGGGAAATGCCTTCAATTTTTCACCATTGAGGGTGATGCTTGCTGCGGGTTTGTCATATATAGCTTTTATTATGTTGAGGTATGTTCCTTCTATTCCTGCTTTCTTGAGAGTTTTTATCATAAATGGATGTTGAATTTTGTCAAAGGCTTTTTCTGCATGTATTGAGATAATCATATGGTTTTTATCTTTCAATTTGTTAATGTGTTGTATTACATTGATTGATTTGTGGATATTAAAGAATCCTTGCATTCCTGGGATAAAGCCCACTTGGTCATGGTGTATGATTTTTTTAATATGTTGTTGGATTCTGTTTGCTAGAATTTTGTAAGGATTTTTGCATCTATGTTCATCAGTGATATTGGCCTGTAGTTTTCTTTTTTTGTGGCATCTTTGTCTGGTTTTGGAATTAGGGTGTGGTGGCCTCATAGATGAGTTTGGAAGTTTACCTTCAATCTGCAATTTTCTGGAAGAGTTTGAGTAAGATAGGTGTTAGCTCTTCTCTAAATTTTTGGTAGAATTCAGCTGTGAAGCCATCTGGTCCTGGCTTTTGTTTGCTGGAAGATTTTTGATTACAGTTTCGATTTCCTTGCTTGTGATGGGTCTGTTAAGATCTTCTATTTCTTCCTGGTTCAGTTTTGGAAAGTTATACTTTTCTAAGAATTTGTCCATTTCTCATCCAAGTTGTCCATTTTATTGGCATAGAGCTGCTGGTAGTAGTCTCTTATGATCCTTTGTATTTCAGTGTTGTCTGTTGTGATCTCTCCATTTTCATTTCTAATTTTGTTAATTTGGTTCTTCTCTCTTTGCTTCTTAATGAGTCTTGCTAATGGTTTGTCAATTTTGTTTATTTTTTCAAAAAACCAGCTTTTAGCTTTGTTGATTTTTGCTATGTTCTCTTTAGTTTTTTTTGCATTTATTTCTGCCCTAATTTTTAAGATTTCTTTCCTTCTGCTAACCCTAGGGTTCTTCATTTCTTCCTTCTCTAATTGCTTTAGGTGTAGAGTTAGGTTATTTATTTGGCTTTTTTCTTGTTTTTTGATGTAAGCCTGTAATGCTATGAACCTTCCCCTTAGCACTGCTTTTACAGTGTCCCATAGGTTTTGGGTTGTTGTGTTTTCATTTTCATTCATTTCTATACATATTTTGATTTCTTTTTTGATTTCTTCTATGATTTGTTGGTTATTCAGAAGCATGTTATTTAGCTTCCATATGTTTGAATTTTTAACAATTTTTTTCCTGTAGTTGAGATCTAATCTTACTGCACTGTGGTCAGAAAAGATGACTGGAATGATTTCAATTTTTTTGAAATTTCCAAGACCAGGTTTATGGCCCAGGATGTGATCTATTCTGGAGAAGGTTCCGTGTGCACTTGAGAAAAAGGTGAAATTGATTGTTTTGGGTTGAAGTGTCCTATAGATATCAATTAGGTCTAGCTGGTCCATTGTGTCATTTAAGGTTTGTGTTTCCTTGTTAATTTTCTGTTTAGTTGATCTATCCATAGTTGTGAGTGGGGTATTAAAGTCTCCCACTATTATTGTGTTACTATTAATTTCCTCTTTCATACTCGTTAGCGTTTGCCGTACATATTGCGGTGCTCCTATGTTGGGTGCATATATATTTATAATTGTTATATTTTCTTGGATTGATCCTTTGATCATTATGTAGTGTCCTTCTTTGTCTCTTTTCACATCCTTTATTTGAAAGTCTATTTTATCTGATATGAGTATTGCGACTCCTGCTTTCTTTTGGTCTCCGTTTGCGTGAAATATTTTTTTCCAGCTCTTCATTTTTAGTCTGTATGTGTCTCTTGTTTTGAGGTGGGTCTCTTGTAGACAGCATATATAGGGGTCTTGTTTTTGTATCCATTCAGCCAATCTTTGTCTTTTGGTTGGGGCCTTCAACCCATTTACATTTAAGGTAATTATTGATAGGTGTGGCCCGTTGCCATTTACTTTGTTGTTTTGGGTTCACGTTTATACGACCTTTCTGCATTTCCTGTCTAGAGAAGATCCTTTAGCATTTGTTGAAGAGCTGGTTTGGTGGTGCTGAATTCTCTCAGCTTTTGCTTGTCTGTAAAGCTTTTGAATTCTCCTTCATATCTGAATGAGATCCTTGCTGGGTACAGTAATCTAGGTTGTAGGTTATTCTCTTTCATTACTTTCAGTATGTCCTGCCATTCCCTTCTGGCCTGGAGGGTTTCTATTGATAGATCAGCTGTTATCCTTATGGGAATCCCTTTGTGTGTTATTTGTTGTTTCTCCCTTGCTGCTTTTAATATTTGTTCTTTGTGTTTGATCTTTGTTAATTTGATTAATATGTGTCTTGGGGTGTTTTGCCTTGGGTTTATCCTGTTTGGGACTCTCTGGGTTTCTTGGACTTGGGTGGCTATTTCCTTCCCCATTTTAGGGAAGTTTTCAGCTATTATCTCCTCGAGTATTTTCTCATGGCCTTTCTTTTTGTCTTCTTCTTCTGGGACTCCTATGATTTGAATGTTGGGGCATTTCACATTGTCCCAGAGGTCCCTGAGGTTGTCCTCATTTCTTTTGATTCTTTTTTCTTTTTTCCTCTCTGCTTCATTTATTTCCACCATTTTATCTTCTACCTCACTTATCCTATCTTCTGTCTCCTGTTATTCTACTCTTGGTTCCCTCCAGAGTGTTTTTGATCTCATTCATTGCATTATTCATTTTTAATTGACTCTTTTTTATTTCTTCTAGGTCTTTATTAAACATTTCTTGCATCTTTTCAATCTTTGTCTCCAGGCTATTTATCTGTAACTCCATTTTGTTTTCAAGATTTTGGATCATTTTTATTATCATTATTCTAAATTCTTTTTCAGGTAGATTCCCTATCTCCTCCTCTTTTGTTTGACTTGGTGGGCATTTTTCATGTTCCTTTACCTGTTGGGTATTTCTCTGCCTTTTCATCTTGTTTAGATTGCTGTGTCTGGAGTGGGCTTTCTGTATTCTGGAGGTCTGTGGTTCCTTTTTATTGTGGAGGTTTTACCCAGTGGGTGGGTTAGACGATTGGCTTGTCAAGGTTTCCTGGTTAGGGAAGCTTGCGTCGGTGTTCTGGTGCGTGGAACTTGATTTCTTCTCTTTGGAGAGCAATGGAGTGCCCAGTAATGAGTTTTGAGATGGGTCTATGTATTAGGTGTGACCTTGGGCAGCCTGTATGTTGACGCTCAGGGCTATGTTCCTGTGTTGCTGGAGAATTTGCGTGGTATGTCTTGTTCTAAAACTTATTGGCTCTTGGTCGTGGTTGGTTTCAGTGTAGGTTTGGAGGCTTTTGGACGGTCACTTATTACTTAAAGTTCCATGTAGTCAGGAGTTTTCTGATGTTCTCAGGTTTTGGGCTTAAGTTTCCTGCCTCTGGATTTCAGTTTTATTCTTCCTGTAGTCTCAGGACTTCTCCAACTATACAGCACTGATAATAAAACTTCTAGGCTAATGGCGAAAAGATTCTCCCCCGTTAGGGACACCCAGAGAGGTTCACAGAGTTACATGAAGAAGAGGAGAGGGAGGAGAGAGATAGAGATGAGGAGGAGGAGAAAAAGGGGGACTCAAGAGGAGAGAGACAGATCTATGCAGTTGTCTGTTCCCAGAGTGTTCTCCGTAGACCAGACACCCACAAAGATTTACAGAATTGGATTGGGAAGAGAAGGGGAAAGGAGGAAATAGAGGTGTTCTGAGGTAGAAAACAGAAAGTCAAGATTGGGAGAGAATAATCAACACACTCCTGAATAAAAATGGGAACTGAATATTGGATTCTTAAATGTTCACAATTTATATCATATACTGAAAAACAAAAATTAAAAATCTAGAGTAGAGGTTAGACTCTTAAAAATACTATATTAAAAACAAAAACCAAAACACACACAAAAAATTTTAGAAATATATATGAAGTTCCATTAAAAAATAGGGCTTCTCTTCTTTTTTTTTTTGTAAGGTTATAGTGTATTGAAAATGAAAATTAAGGAGTAGTAGAGGAGTACTAGAGGACTTTAAAAGAAATAAGAGAAAAAGAAAAATAGAAAATAGAAGAGAAAAAGGAAAGAAAAAAAAAGAAGGAAAAAGAAAGAAAGAAAAAAAAAATTTTTTTTTCCCTAATTAAAAAAATCGTAAAAATCTATGAAAATGAAAGTTAAGGAGTAATGGGGGAGTAATAGGGAATTTTAAAGGAAAATAAAAGAGAAAAAATTAAAAAAGAAAAAAAAAATTTTTTTCTTACTTAAAAAAAAAAAAGTAAAAATATATCTAGGAATTTCTCTGGAGCTGTTGCGGTCAGTGTGGGTTCGGCTCAGTTTCAGATAGCTCCTCCTTCCAGCTTACACTTCTCGATATCTACAGGCCCCTTCCGGTGTAGTCGGTGTTTTCTACAGGGATTTTAATCTGTTGCACTGGTCCTTTCTGAAGCGGTTCCCTTTGTTTATTTGACTTCTGTTTGCCAGTCTGTTCAGAGCCTCATTTCCGCCCTGACACAGGCGGGCAGAGGTGGACTCTTATTCAGGTAGCTAGTTCCGTCGCGCTGCGGGGAGGGGCTGGCGCTGCTTTCTCCGTCTACACTGCTCAGGCTCCCGGCTGCTCTATATGGAGCGCGCCCCGCGCTGCGCGCGGTTCCAGCTCTCGGGTGTTCCACAAAAGCACAGAACAAAAAGCTGCGCCTGCTCTTTGTGCCTTCCCCGTCAGAGCGGTCCAGGCAGCCAGGGGCTTGACTGGCGCACTCTCCCCGGGTGTGGTACGCCCACTCCCTTCTGCGGTCCCAATCTCAGTTTCTGCCAGCGCCAGTCGGGTGTGTGCACCTTCTGCCCTCGGTGTTCCCAGCCCCAGTCCCCGCCTGCGCCGGTCGGGTGCCTGCGCCCTGTGTCTCCCCGCGACCCTCCTGGCGGATGTCGACCATCCAGAATCTCAGGAGGTCTTTGATTAGAAACTGGAGGCCTGTTTGCAGTGTGGCAGGGGATGCGGTCCTTGGGGCCGAGCTTGCCCCCTTCCCCTCCCCCCTGCCTCCTGCCTCCGGTGGGGCTGGGCCATCCGCAGCCTGCGAGCTCTTCTCTGGACTTTCTCAGTCCCTTTGTTCTGTAAACGGCTGGCAGTGTGTTTGGGCCGGTTAATTTTCTCTCTCTCTTTTGCTCTCCCACAGTTCAAGTTGGCAACTCACAAAAGCTCCCTCCGATTGTCCTCAGGGCACTCAGGCCCGGAACCTACCCCAAGCAATGCCGCCGGCTCCTCTCCGTTCTGCCCCCACTTGCTGGTGTCTGGGGTACTTTTCTGCTGGGAGTTGCTTTTAGGCTGGTAATCTGTGGTGGGTTTTATTTATTGTTTCCCTCCCAGTCAGGTTGCCCTCCGAGATTCAAACACTTCCCCCAGGCCCGCCAGTGCGAGGGTTTCCTGGTGTCTGGAAACGTCCTCTATTAAGACTCCCTTCCTGGGACGAATCTCCGTCCTTAGCTCTTTTGTCTCACTTTTTATCTTTTATATTTTGTCTTACCTCCTTTCGAAGACAATGGGCTGCTTTTCTGGGCGCCTGATGACCTCAGCTAGCGATCAGAAGTTGTTTTGTGAAGTTTGCTCTGCGTTCAGTTATTCTTTTGATGAATTTGTAGGAGAGAAAGTGGTCTCCCCGTCCTACTCCTCTGCCATTTTGGCTCCTTCCATATGTAATTTTAAAGATACAACTTTTCCTAAATTTCGTGTTCAACTTGATAAATTTATCCAAAGCAATATCTTGAAAAACCTTCTGGAATGAAGAGTTAGAGTTGTAATTCCATTTGGTAGATAGGAAATTTGTAAGATGGTTCATGACAAATTAAAGCCACCTATCCAGTGATTGTAATGGGGGTTTTTGTAGTAGTTTGCATATCATTACAATGAAAGCCTCTAAAGACTTTTGGGTATTCAGTTAAATTGAGTCGCAGAGTTGTGTCCGACTCTTCGCAAGCCCAAGGACTGCAATATGCCAGACTTCCCTGTCCATCACCAACTCCTGGAGTTTGCTCAAACTCATGTGCATTCCGTCAGTGATGCCAGCCAACCATCTCATCCTCTGTCGTCCCCTTCCCCTCCTGCCTTCGATCTTTCCCAGCATCAGGTTCTTTTCCAATGAGTCAATTCTTTGCATCAGGTGGCCAAAGTATTGGAGTTTCAGCTTCAGCATCGGTCCTTCCAATGAATATTCAAGACTGATTTCCTTAAGGATTGACTGGTTTGATCTCTTTGCAGTCCAAGGGACTCTCAAGAGTCTTCTCCAACAACCCAGTTAAAAGGATCAATTCTTTCATGCTCAGCTTTTTTTATGGTCCAGCTCTCACATCCATACATGACTACTGGAAAAGCCATAGCTTTAACTAGATGGACCTTTGTTGGCAAAGTAATGTCTCTGCTTTTTAATATCTGCCTAGGTTTCTCATAGCTATTCTTCCAAGGAACAAGCATCTTTTAATTTCACGGCTGCAGTCACCATCTGCAGTGATTTTGGAGCCCAAGGAAATAAAGTCAGTCCCTGTTTTCATTGTTTCCCCACCTATTTGCCACGAAGTGATGGAACCAGATGCCATGATCCTTGTTTTTTGAAAGTTGAGTTTTAAGCCAACTTTTTCACTCTGCTCTTTCACTTTCGTCAAGAGGCTCTTTAGTTCCTCTGCTTTCTGCCATAAGGGTGGTATCAATCTGGTGCTCGCTTCGGCAGGCACATATACTAAAAATAGAGTGGTTTCATCTGCATATCTGAGGTTATTGATATTTCTCCCTGCAATATTGATTCCAGCTTGTGCTTCATCCAGCTTGGCATTTCACATGATGTATTCTGCATATAAGTTAAATAAGCAGGGTGACAATTTACAGCCTTGACATACTCCTTTCCCAATTTGGAACCAGTCCATTGTTCCATGTCCAGTTCTAACTTGTTTCTTGACCTGCATAAAGATTTCTCAGGAGGCAGGTGAAATTGTCTGCTATTCCCATCTCTTTAAGAATTGTCCACAGTTCGTTGAGATTCACACAGTCAAAGACTTTGGCATGGTCAATAAAGCAGAAGTAGATGTTTTTCTGGAACTCTCTTGCTTGCTTGAAATGTTCCCTTGCTACGTCTAATTTTCTTGAAGAGTTCTCTAGTCTTTTCCATTCTATTGTTTCCCTCTATTTCTATGCATTGATCACTGAGGAAGGCTTTCTTATCTCTCCTTGCTATTCTTTGGAACTCTGCATTCAGATGGATATATCTTTCCTTTCTCCTTTGCCTTTCACTTCTCTTCTTTTCTCAGCTATTTGTAAGGCCTCCTCAGACAACCATTTTGCCTTTTTGCATTTCTTTTTCTGGGGGATGGTTTTGATCACCTCCTCCTGTACAATGTTACGAACCTCTGTCCATAGTTCTTCAGGCACTGTGTCTATCAGATCTAATCCCTTGAATCTGTCACTTCTGGTGTATAATTGAAGGGATTTGATTTAGGTCATACCTGAATGATCTAGTGGTTTTCCCTAATTTCATCAATTAATGTCTGAGTTTTGCAGTAAGGAGTTCGTGATCTGAGCTACAGTCAGCTCCCAGTCTTGTTTTTGCTGACTGTATAGAGCTTCTCCATCCTCAGCTGCAAAGAATATAATCTGATTTTGGTATTGGCCGTCTGGTGATGGCCATGTGTAGAGTTGTCCCTTGTACTGTTGGAAGAGGGTGTTTGCTATGACCAGTGCGCTGTCTTGGCAAAACTCTGTTAGCCTTTGCTGTGCTTCATTTTGGGGTTATTTAGGTATAAAATCCAACAACTGTACTTTCCTTATTGGTTTTCTAGTAGTGCTTTTATCGTTGCTGCTATTTTATCGTTGCTGCTTTTGGTTTAATATTCTAAATATAGGTGGTAGAACAGAAAAGAAGTGACTAAAAGTTGTTTGAAGTAAGCCAGGGTCCAAAAGACTTTATGTGTGCAAAGGAGGATAAAAAGAGGGTTGAAATTCCCTTTCTCCACTGGTTAAGGTAGCTTGTGTTTGGCCTTTCTGCTACCTGGTGACCCTTCTGTGGTTAAGACCAAAGGAACAGGAAGCAATTGTAATGGAGAGCACTAAGCTACCCCTGGCCTCCCTTGGCAAGCAATTGATTGGATAGCTTGGGACAGACCCATCTTCAAGGACACCATTCCCATTTTCCTGGTGGTAAGCCTTTCTGCCTCTGAGTAAGTAGGATCAGATGACCTGATCTGTCTGAGGACCTTTCCGGCTTCATTATTTGAACATCAGTCAGATTTATGTTCATTGGTGGAGGGCCGGGTAGAGGGTAATTTTGCACATAGCAGGCAGAGATCATGGACTTTGGGAACAGTAGAAGGACACAAAAGGAAATTGAACCAAGTATGAAGAATTGGGAAGGGCCAGAGGAAAAAGATTATTCATCTGGTATGTCTGTAAAGAAAGTATCTTGTCTTGGCACAGGATAGTTAGGATTAAAAGGAAATGAAAGTGAAGTCGTTCAGTCATATTCGACTCTTTGCGACACCATGGACACCAGGCTCCTCCGTTCATGGGATTTTCTAGGCAAGAGTACTGGAGTGGGTTGCCATTTCCTTCTCCAGAATTAAAAGGAAGAATTTTTTAAAAGAAGCTTTTCGATAATTAAGTTAGATTTGGGTTTTATATAAAAAATAAAAATCAATGTTGTTAAGATGGGTTAGGAAGCTTAGATTGTTGATTCATATGTTTCTTCGTTTGATTCTCTTTGTATGTTTCTTGGTTATGATTTTTATATACTTTTGTTTTTAAAAATATATATATTTACTTATTTATTTATTTGGCTGTATTGGGTCTTAGCTGCAACACGTGAGGTCTTTTGTTGCAGAGCATGGGCTCTCCATTTGTGGCATGTGCTCAGAAGTTTGCAGTTTGTGGGCTTAGTTGCTCCATGGCATGTAGGATCTTAGTTTCCCTACCAGAGATTGAGCTCATGTCCCCTGCATTAGAAGGTGGATTCTTAACCACTAGACCACCGGAGAAGTCCCTGATTTTTGTATACTTTGTATGTGAGTACTCAGAGAAAAAAGAAGTGCATCCTTGGTTTATATGCCTGTATGATTTTTGAGGAACCATTTATTTGTTGATGTGCATGTGGGTAGGGAGGTAGTAATCAAGTAATTAGGAGTCTGCACTCTGGTGTCAGACAGGCTGTTTTTGTTGTTGTTGTTGTTGTTTTAATCAGCTTTTTATTTTGTATTGGAGTGTAGCCAATTAACAGTATTGTGATAGTTTCGGGTAGACAGTAAAGGGACTCAAGCCATATATGCACATGTATCCATTCTCCTCCAGACTCCTCTCCCCTCTAGGCTGCCACATAACATTGAGCAGAGTTCCCTGTGCCATACAGAAGGTCCTTGTTCGTTATTCATTTTAAACATAGGGGTGTGTACACATCCATCCCAAACTCCCTAACTATCCCTCTCCCCTGTTCTTCCCCTCTGGCAACTGTGAGTTTGTTCTCTAAATCTGTGAGTCAGATTAGCTGTGTTTTGAATCCCAGCTCCACCAGTAATTTGGGCAAATAATTTGACCTTCTGTATTTCTAATTTTCTTTTCTTTCTTTTTTTTTTTTGTGATAGAGATATTGCCTTTACTTTTCAGGATTATTGTGAAAATAGTCAATTTAGGTAAAGCACTTAACACACTAACCAAAAAAATGTTATGAGCTATTGTTCCATGATTTGGCTTTTGTCAGTCCTTATTACCTATAGCTTTGAAGGAGATTTTTTTATATTCAGAAATACTTTAGAATTCTAGTGTACTTTTTCAAGTGTGGGTTAAATGTTTTAAAGGGGAAAAAGCACTTGAAATATGTCACTTTGCCCTGGATTTTGCATTGAGGAGGTATATGGCCTTGATAGTGATGTGCACTTGTAATATGGTAACTGGAAAAATACAGAACAGGGAATCTCAATATTAAATCAAAAGTTAAGCCAAAGTTTCCCAGGATCTTTTTAGCTTTTAATTAAATGAAATAAAGGGCTAGGGCTTACCTAATACTGCATTGGTAGGCACTTGGTAGATTTTTTTTATTGCTATTACTATTAAAAGAAGACATCCTAAGAAATAATTATATTTGGATTACTATTAATATGACTGAAAGAGTAATTTTAAAATAGGATTTGAAATTCCTGAAATGCTTCTCATTTTATAAAGAAACCTAATATTGTCACATGAAAGTCCATCAATAATTTTCCTTTACGGAATTTGGGAGGTGGAAGCTGGGAGGGTGGGGAGGGAGGCAGAAGGACTGTTTTTATAGTGGGTGAACATTTAGCAAAGACCAAAAACATGATAAGGGCCTGTTTTTGTTGTGTGTATAAATGTCAGCATTAAAAATATTTTGCATTTAAGAACTTAGGTAATTCCATTAGAGTAAAGCTGTTCTTGGTTGAAGCATTCACCTTTTTGTAGCCGTAATGGTCACTTGTGGCAAGTGATTGTTCTTACTAGTAACTGGCACTAACTAGCAGCAAGAAAGAGTAAGAATCTGAGTGTATCTGGGTCAACTAAAAGTTTGTAATTCTGTTTTTCATTAACCTGTTGAAACATTAATTTAGAATAAAAACAAATCCTTTAACTGTAGTTCCCTAGTTTTTCTTTTTCATGTAACTCTGCTTCTGAAGGGAAGTTTATTGAGTTGATGTTGTTTTGTGATAGGAGGAAGTTTGGTATTCATAGCAGAAAAGGGGGAAAAACAGTAAAAGAAAATCGAAATAACCATTTATGATCAGAGTCAGTTATGGTAGTAATTTCCTTATCATTGCCTTCACTTTTTTTTTTAAATCTTGCTTTGTAGAGATTTAATCATAATTTAAAAGTACAGAAGTTAAAAGTTTTCATTATGTTTCCTTGTAAATGGGTAGACTACATTTCCTTGTAAATGGGCAGACTACATTTGGCAGTGTGAGAAATGAAATTTTAATCATATCTTGATAGTTTGGCTTACCAGAGTGTTTTCTTAGATAAAATCTTGACAAAGAACAATGAAATCTCATCAGATGGAGTGGGTTTTCCCGAGGGTGGTTGGTGGTTCAGATACAGAGTAGAGACTTCAAATCAGCTTAGCAGAAAGTTTCTTTGGAAAGAAAAAAAGGAAGGAGAAGGAAAAAGAAACTCTCCTCCCTGCACCCCCCCACCCCCGCTTTTGTGGTGCCTCATTTCCTCTGGCCCCGCCCTGGCCCCTGCCCCGCTTACACTGTCTGGAGCTGGCAGTAAATGTCCTGCTGCTGAAGCACTGGCCTCAGGTTTTTATGTGATGGAACGTTGTGGCAGTCAGAGAAGAAGGTCTTTATTGTGTTTTCAAAGTGGCTTTTTAATGACTTGTAATTCCAGCACATGCAAGAGCTGTAAAGTCTGTAAGGATGGTGAGTGAGCAGCTGGAGAGGCCATTCATTAAAGGGCTGCCCTGACCTTCTGGGGACGGGGGTGCTCTCTTGTTCTGGACTCCTATTCTCTGCATATTATAACTGGAAGTAAACAGTACCTGAAGGCGTGTACTTCTCCTCTGTAGATGTAGCCCTGGGGTGGCACATTCTTTAACATCATTGGCAGAAAGGTAACTTTGTTGGATGCCAGGAGACATTGCACCTGACCTGTTTCCTAAAGCTTGGTTGGTTGTTGTCTGTTGTCTGTGCTCAAGGTGATCGGATGGAGGAGGCGCAGCCTAGCCAGTCCACTGGTCCTTTGTTCAGCCACATTCCTCACTTATTCCAAAAAGGATTTGAAACAATTAAACCGGAAATATTAAAACAAAAAACTGAGAGGCTCTTTCTCTTCCTTGTTTGGGTGCTATACCATGCCCGAATGGTTTTTCAGCTTTTAAGTTAAATTATTCCTTAGAAGCCCTTAGGTAGCTGAGGGTCTTGAACAGACAGGGGGCCCTGTCATTGAAGAGTTGGTTGTCATCAAGAATTGCCAACACTCACCATTTTCACTTGGTTGTATTGAATTTTCTCTCTCCCAGTAAATTTCTTGAGCCTCTTTCAAGGAAGCTGCTTTGCCTATTCAATGCATTCTTGTTTCTTACCCTACGGCCCGTGATTTTTATGTCATTGTCCCATCTGTCATCAGACACAAAGTCAAGGATGTGACTCAACGTGGTATTTGCACAACTAGCGTTACCATGTCATCAGGATGCCTGATATTTGTAGCTAAACTTTCCTTCAGTGCTTTCTATGTGCCAGTCACCTGTCTAAGTACTTCACTTCTTTTAACTCATTTAACTCTCAAAACAACTCTATGAAAGACTCATTATTCCCATCTTATAGATGGGGAAACTGAGACTCAAAGATTAAGAAACTTGCCGAACATTGCCATGTTTAAAGTAGAGCCAGAATTTGATCCTACTTGGTAGAGAATGCACTCAAGAGGAGTTCAGGGGTGAAGTAAATCTTGCTGTTCCAGGAATTCATATTGTGATTACAGAGATGTGCTTCATGAAATTGGCATCATTGCTGTGAAAGCCTTTTGTGTTTATTTGTGTGTTGGCCAACTCTGCGTGGCATGGGTGATCTTAGTTCCCCAATCGGGGATCAAAACCCCTGCCTCCTGCCGTGGAGGTGCAGAATCTTAACCACTGGACCACAAGGGAAGTCTCGTGTGTGTGTGTGTGTGTGTGTGTGTTTTGGTGAAAGCCTTTGATACTGTATTTCTTATTCCATTTATGAATCCTGTTTCTTTGACCTACCCATTTGTTTGGGCTCTACCAACAGCCTTCAGGAGGTGGCAGGTTGTCTTCATTGGTGGGTTTGGCATGTACAGTGAGAACTGAGGGATGTGCAGTGAAACATCCAGGGACCTCTCACTTCATACACATATTCACTTAAAATAAAACCGACCCTCATAGTTCTGAATTTAACATTGCTGTAATGCATCGTCAGCACTGGTTCCCAGCTCTCAGAAGTCTCCCCACCTTACTTCTGTGTGAGAATTTATGTTTAAACAGAGCTGAGCTGTAATTTTGAGCTTTCCCAGAAGGTGCCACCAAATAACAAATGCTGTCCTCCACTTTGAAGATTCTTTTTGAATCTTCTAATTCCATTTTGTAACTTCATGTTATAATGCCTCTAAGGTATTCAAAACATCGACTGGGCTTTCTTTGAATTAGGAGACAAGATAATGCAGTGGATTTAGGTAGAGGGTGGTTTTCTTTTGGTGTCTATGTAATTATTTAACCAAGTTTGAGAAATTGTTCTCAGTGGGTAACAATTTATGACTGTAAACTTTCAAGGCAGTGTCAAGGTCCACAAAGAAAAATTACCCCTAAGAGGCTTCTTTAGGTCACTAAAGGTGACTGCACAGTGAGATGTTCCCAGATAAAGTCAAAGATCCTTCTATTAGGTGAAAGAAAATGGAAAAGCATTTACTGAAGTGTGTGGAGACAACAGGCTTTGCCTTTGAATTCCGAAGACGTGGGGGATGGGGATGGCAGGGCCTTGGGATAGGGAGAAATTGTCAGAGTCGGTGACACAGAGAAAAGGAAATTTCCTTGACTTGCTTGGTCATGGGAAGAAAATATATGTATGGGGTCCTCAGATGTTACTTAAGTAAATAAGTAAAGTAATTACTAGAGTGCCCTGGTTTAGGACCTCAGTGTTTAGAATCACAGGACTGTTTTTGGAAAATTAAATTGTTGACCCTTGCTTTATTTTCTGACTCTTCTTCTGTTTTTGCTTTAAATATGATAAAATCATCATGTCCCTTTGAGTAACTACAAACATTTCCTTCTAAACATGTTTGGTTTTAGTGTTCTTTGATTACATTTGTCTTATTTAATGACATTTGAAAATATTTATGTGGTAGGTACTCCTATATACAAACACCGTATTAGGTGGTACTGATGGTACAATGTTGGAGTTTAGGCTCAGTTTTGAAGGAAAGGAGGCCTGCATTAGTGGGGTTGAGGGATCGGTGGGTAGGAGAAGGCATTCTTTTTTTTTCTCTTTTCTTTTTTTGGCTACACTGGGTCTTCCTTGCTGTGTAGGCTTTCTCTGGTTGTGGTGAGTGGAGGCAGCTGTCTAGTTGCGTTGCATGGCCTTCTCATTGTGGCGGCTTCTCTTCTTGCTGAGTGTGGGCTCGTGGCCTCCAGGAGTGGTGGCACATGGGCTTAGTTGCCCCATGGCATGTGGGATCTTCCCAGACCAGGGGTTGAACCCGTGACCCCTGGATTGGTAGGCAGATCCTTAACCACTGCACCACCAGGGAAGTCTGGAGAAGGCAGTTTTTGATTGGAAGAAACCACTTGAGGAGAGAAAAAGCAACTGATGACAAATGTAGACAAGTCTGCGTAGACCTTCCCGGAAATGAAGAGAGCTCTTACATAAATATCCCTCAAGTTAATTTATCAAACTGGTTTGTCAGGAATGAAGGAAACCTTAATTGAACTCGACTTCACGTGAGGCATGTCCTGGTCACATTTCACTCTGCAGCCTCTTATTTATTCTGTATAATATGTGAGATAGATTTCCCCCCTCATGTTACTATGTGAAAAACAGCAGGACTAGAATTTGAATCCAGGTCTGAACCATGCCAAAGCCCATGTACTGTACAATCAATTACACCTTGTTGAGAAAGAAAGAAATTGCATCAAATTAAAACCACTGTGGGACTGATTAAATCTTTTCAAGAAAAAAGTCTAATTAGCAGCATTAACTCTCTGACCTTCTGGCTTCCTCTGACCCCCTGACAGTGGTACCACAGTTCAGTGAAAGGCGGGGAATAAGAAGTAAGATCTGTTAGTCATGTACTCATCGGAAAAGACCCTGATGCTGGGAAAGATTGAAGGCAAAGAGAGAAGGGGGCAGCAGGGGATAAGATGGTTGGATGACATCACTGACTCAATGGACATGAATTTGAGCAACCTCCAGGAAATAGTGGAGGATGGAGGAGCCTGATGTACTACAGTCCATGGGGTCAAAAAGACTCGGACATGGCTTAGTGACTAAACAACAACAAAGCCACAGTACTTGGGTTCTTAGTTATGAATAATGGGTGCAGTGAACTGGCTTTGATTTCCACAGTGCTGATCAACTCATGCTTTATATCATTTTCAAAGCAGTAGAATTGCAGAATATATTGAGAAGTGGTGGTTCTTTAGAGTCTATCCAAGGGTACTTACTGATGTACTGATTTACTAGCTTTCTTCTTACATGTTACACCAGAGGCTAGGACATGGCCATTGTGACGGTGTGAGCTCCCATCTACCACATTGTATTGTCTTAAAGTTGTACTCACAGTCAAAGGCTTTAGCATAGTCAATGAAGCAGAAGTAGATGTTTTTCTAGAATTCTCTTGCTTTTTCTATGATCCAACAAATGTTGGCGATTTGATCTCTGGTCAGTTCTTCTGCCTCTTCTAAGTCCAACTTGTACATCTGGAAGTTCTCAGTTCACATACAGCTGAAGCCTAGCTTGAAGGATTTTGAGCATTACCTTGCCAGCATGTGAAATGAGCACACTTATATGATAGTTTGAACATTCTTTGGCACTGTCTTTCTTTGAGATTGGAATGAAAGCTAACATTTTGCAGTCCTGTGGTCACTGCTGAGTTTTCCAAATTCGCTGGCATATTGAGTGAAGCACTTTAACAGCATTATCTTTTAGGATTTGAAATAGCTTAGCTGGAATCCCATCACCTCCACTAGCTTTGCTCATAGTGACCCTTCCTAAGGCCCACTTGTCTTCTCACTCCAGGATGTCTGGTTCTAGGTGAGTGACCCACACCATCGTGGTTATCCAGGTCATTAAGACCTTTTTTGTATAGTTCTTCTGTGTATTCTTGCCACCTCTTCTTAATATCTTCTGCTTCTGTTAGGTTCATACCATTTCTATCCTTTATTGAGCCCACCTTTGCATGAAATGTTCCCTTGGTATCTCCAATTTTCTTAATTAGATCTCTGGTCTTTCCCATTCTATTGTCTTCCTCTATTTCTTTGCATTGTTTACTTAAGAAGGCTTTCTTATCTCTCCTTGCTATTCTCTACAACTCTGCATTTAAATGGGTATATCTTTCTTTTTCTCCTTTGCCTTTTTCTTCTGTTCTTTTCTCAGCTATTTGTAAAGCCTCCTTTGACAACCACTTTGCTTTCTGGCATTTCTTTTTCTTGGGATGGTTTTGGTCACCACCTTCTGTACAATGTTATGAACCTCCACCCATAGTTCTTTAGGCACTCTGTCTACCAGACCTAATCCTTTGAAACTATTAGGGATGTAGAGTTCCCTTGTTCTAGAACATGGCCATCCCTGGGCTCTCATCCTGGGCCCAGGAAAGGTAGGCCAGGAGGCATGGCCCTCCAGTATCAACTTGGAATCTAAAGATGAAACCGAATCAACTTCCTAGTGGTAAGCTGTAAAATGTGGATTTTAATGATAATGATGAGATTATGAATGCAAACTTCCACTCAGGTATTAATTCATGCAAAAAATTTAAATATGTCATATATAAGACTTAAAGTTTTTGTTTAGTAATTTACTAATAGTGTTCTATGAAGACCCGGTGTTGGTAGGTGTTCTTATAAAGATTAAAAGGCAAAGCTGAGGTCTGGGAATATAGTGATTTATAATCCATGGTCATCATGTATTTTTAATTTCAGTACTGTTTCTAAGGTGTCACTTTCCATTTGGCCTAACCTTAGATCATATTGTGAGTCAAAGCAGAGTGTTGCTGAAAGTCCACGCTGGATTGAAATGGTTAGTATCTGACAGATTCTGCGTGAGGTGATCTGACACATTTTCAGAGTTGTAAAGTACTCGCTTTATTTTCACGCGTCCACCTCTTTCTCATTATTCTCCGGGGTTATTTTAATTAATGGTGAACATCAAACTTGTTGCTGATCTTTTGATGTATTATTTATTTATTTTTTGGCCACATTGCACATAGCATGTGGGATCTTAGTTCCCCTCCCAGGGATCGAACCCACACCCCCTACATTGGAAGCACAGAGTCTTAATCACTGGATAGTCAAGGAAGCCCATCATGGGTTATGTTAAAGTGCTAGGCTATCTGATAACCTTAGGTGAGAGTCATGCCTTACTCTTGCTTATGAAGCTTGCCTTCACTGTCCAGCAACTAACTTTCAGAAACATGCAACAAATCACCTCTCCACTTTTATGTTTTTATTTTTTCATACTTAAAACAATATTTGTTTATTTGGCTGTACCAGGTCTTAGTTGTGGTATGTGAGATCTTTTTTAGTCACAACATGCTTAGTTGTGACGTATGGCATCTAGTTCCCTGACCAGGGATTGAACCTGGGCCCCCTGCACTGGGAGTGCTGAGTCTTAGCCACTGGAAGTCCCTCCTCTCCATTTTTAAAGATAAGCCATGCACAGTCCTCCTTGGATTGTACAGTAAGACCAGTGAGTCTCAGATTCCTCTTTCAAAAACTAAGGTTTAGAGGAAGGAGGTGATGTGTTCCATGTTATCCATCTTTTTATCATCATATTAATAGCTTTGTTGTCTCTCTTCTCTTTTTAGAAAACCCTCCACAGCTTACTATGTAGTCTTTTAAAGATATAAGACCAAATTTGGAAACCATGAACATCTATTTTTAATACAGCATTTATTTCACCCTTTAGAAAATCCTAGCATTTTTAAAAGCAGGAAGACTCTAGAAATTTCCTTTAACAACTTGTCTTTTGCAGAGGAGACCTTGAGACCAGGTTTCATAACCTGCCCAAGATCAGGATGCTCTCATTGTCCCCCAAAAAGGCCCTCAGGAGGTAGGCGCCTAGTTGACGTGCCATTGTCATGTCCAGTTGCAACAGTTTATAACCCTTCACACATCCTTCACTCCCTTTCTCAAACTCTTCTCCACTTGAACATTTTTATCTGCTTCCTGATGAGTGGTTTTACCCATTAGGCACGCGCCCTCCTGGTCCGGAATCTCACTCTATATCTCTTTGTTGAATGAATGGCCCTTACATTTCACATCCTCAGCAGAATCTCCTTGAAAAGCCTCATGTCAAGTCTAAATGAGGATAGGGTGTTAGTCTCGGTGGGAATTTCAGAGATGAGTTGGTGGAAGATTTGATAGACCTGTCCCCTGGTTATCCTTGATTGTCATGGGGAAGACACCAGCCAGAGTAATCATGGCTTGGTATATTTCAGGGGAAAAATAAATCACGATATGGACAAAACAGAAAATGGCACATTTAGATATCTGACAAATCAGAGGCCTTAGTATTGTTTAATAATAGAAACATGGAAGGAGCTTTAAAAACCTCCAGCATAAATGAAGCCTCTCCTTGGACAAGCTGCTATTCTTACCAGGTAGAACGTGAGTTGGGTCCTGCTCCCTCCTACCCTAAGTATCTTCTGTATCTGCCTCTGAGTCCTGTTGTTCTCCTTAGCCTCTTCTACAAGAGTAATGAAGAGAGTGCAGCATCTCTCACACCAGCCAGCCTCTTATCCTGCCTCCAGCTCTCCAGTTAACACTGATGCTCTTCACGCTATAATCTCTTCACTTCCTTTCCTTCTGACAGACATCTCAAAAGCTTATTCCTCAACCCACTGTGGTCTGGCTTTTAAAAACTATCCTTAAAGCTGCCACCAGTAAAGGTCACCAGTGCCTTCCAGATTCTTATGTAGAAAACATCTTCTAAGCATTGGATTTTACCTTTCCGGTGTTTTTTACTTGCTTTTCTGTTCTATTCCTTGGCGCTGTTATATCTGCCCTGACCCCTCTAACCATTCTCTGTGAGTCTCCTCCGACAACTGATCTTCCTCTACCAGCGTTAATTTACCATCCCCCAGTTTCTTTTCTATTCTATAATCTCTTCCTGGACAATCCTTGCTTATTTGTCTCCTTCCATTCTCAGACCCTGCTCTATATAACTATCTAAAACATAGTTGGATTCTGGAAGGAGATAGGTGAAAGAATCTAAAACAACTAGTTAAAATGGTATTATGGGACATTTTCAAAATATCTTTAATATCACTATTTTTAAAGAGTATCTCATTGTTTCAAAATCTCAGATCCTATGTATGCTAACTACTAAGTTCTCTCTTTTTGTAAGCTTTTACTATGGAGAATTTCAAATATACACAAAATATGCAGAATAGTGTAATGAACCTCTCTGTTCATTCAGCTTCAGCAGTTATTAACAGATGACCATTCTTGTTGCAACTGTAGTATCATCTACTCTTCCCCCAGTATAATTCTTAATAAAATCCTAGATGTCATGTTGATTCACTCATAGAAATTTCAGTGTGAATCTCTAAAAGATAAGAACTTTTAAAAAAACAGGACTAAAATATCACTATCGTATCTGAGCAAATTAATAATTCTTAATATCAAATATCTAGTCACTGGGAAAATTTGCAATAGAATCAAAATGTCGTAAATTTTCTTTTTGTTGTTACAGTTTGTTTGAATGAGGACCCAAGTAAGGCTCACATTTTGTAATTTGTAAAAATATCTTTTAGGTCGCTTTTAATTTATAGCTTCTCCGGGCAGCATGGCATGCTACAGTCCATAGTGCCGTGAAGAACTGGACGAGACTTAGTGACTAAACAACAAGTCTGTAGATCCTCTCATCTCTCTTTTTTTCTGTAAAAGTGCAAGAAAAATAATGGATTGTTTGCCTTATAAAATTTCTTAGTTTGAATTTTGCTGATAGTATCTCTGTGGTGTATTTTCTATAAATTAGGGGTATGGCCAGATTTAAGTTAGGTCTTAGTTTTGGTTTTGGGGCAAGACTATTTAATGGACAGAGTTGTTTTCTTTTATTGGGAGGCCTATAAAGTGACTTTATCTCTGTTTTCGTGAGTACCCACTGATGTTTGGACCCTGGATACATTAGTTCATTATGGGCTGTGAATCGGTGGTATTTTTATCCCACCATTCTTTCTTCATGGATAGTATCAGCCAGAACTCACCTATCAAGAGAAACTCTTCTTCTACCCTTTGTTTAACCAGCAGTTAGTTTGTATAGGAAAAGTCAAACATGGTGCTTGATTCTTTTCCCTTAAAAAAAAAAAAATAGTTTTCTAAAGAGTGGGTTTGGCTTCCTGGCATCTTTTAACAATAGCTAACTTTTTAAGCATTGCTTTTAAGGCTTCTTCAATGTGTCCTATCCATCCTCATCTTTCTTATAGTTTAGTGATCCTAATATATTAGCCATCTTCAATTTCCTGATCATCCCATGCTATTTAATGTCCTCATGAAATGCCCTTGGTCCTTTATGAACTGATTAATACTCACCTTTTCTCTGAAACTTTTCTAAATAATCTACCCCACTTAAATGAATCCCTCCCTCCTGTGTGCTCCCTCCATTAACAGTTTATCTATATTTTGATTATAGTTGTTACTGTCTCATGTTAAAGTGTTTTTCTCCTGATCAGCAAGATGTTTGGGGGGAAGATACAGATGCTTAACTATCTGATTTCTCAGCACTTCAGACTGTGCCTGGTACTTAATTGGTGCTCAAGAAATTTTGAGTTAAAAACTGCAAAGATTTGTTTATATATTTGTAATTGACTTCTCTTAACCGGTTTATGTCTTTATAGTTGCAGTGTCTTGACTGCAAATACACCCAGATGATCTGGAAATGTGATACTTGGCTCCTCCCCTTTATGGGGGTAGAGTAGACAGGCCCCAGAGAATGGGAGACTCCCTGGTAGACCAGCCTTGGCCCTCTTAGATGACTACAGTTCAGGGAATAACCCACCCTTGTACGAATAAGTTTATACAACAGAATCCTGGGATCAGTTGGGGACCAAGAGTCTTTGTAGCCTTTGCCTCTGTGTTGGAGGACAGAAACTAGCCAAGGAGTATGGGGCTCTTGAAAACACCCATGAAAAGACCCGAGATTTTTTTTTTTGTTAACTGATTCTATCATGAGGAGTATTAAACCACAAAAATAACAAAGGGGAGGCAAGGACCACAAATTAATCTTTTATTGAGACAACAGAGGGATGTCAGAATGTACAATCCCAAAACATTTGCTTCTGTATTTTGAAAAAGCAAATAGTTTTCAGAGAAATTTCAATAACAGGATGTTGAAGTGAAAGAAATTTCTGCCTCCCTGTTTCCTATAGGGACTGTGTGGAGGCGTGATAACATGAAAGCTATATGACCACCTTGTTTTTGCTGTCTTGTGATCATGAAATATGGTTATATTCTCTCTAATGTTTATATGTACTCTTGAAATGAACTGGTAAAAAGCCACTTGTATAAAAGGAACTATTTTTCCCCCTTCTGTTTCCTCAGGTTGCATAACGACTGTGACAGATTAGTTTAAATTAATAATGTTAATTTGGTTGTTAAATAATTATTAAACCATCACACTTGAGTATGTGCAACTGTGCAATTAAATGCTTATTGTATATGTGGAAGAATGAATGAAAACACACTCACAAACAATTTAAGTTCCTAACCACACGGGGCAAGCATTGTTAGAAAAACAAAAGAGAGAGAGTTCTACTGAACAATAACATGCTGAGAGAAGCAAGACATGGGGATTCACTTAGTTTCCCTCAAGAATTATCATCTTAGTTTTCAAATATATGTTTAATTATACTCAAATATATATTTAATTATAGTCATCAGAGACTGTTAACCTTTCTAAGGGTGGTTTTAATAGAGTCATCATTACACTGTAAAACTAAAATCATAACCAGTATAATTTATCACTGTGGGAGGTTGAATCTATTAAAAGAAAAAATGGACCAAACACAGCAGCCATCATTTTGGAGAGGAAAATGTTACCACATCCATCTTTGCATATCTTAAGGAATGATGTTGCCCCAGCATATGTACTTTGAAACCTTACTAAGGTATCCTAAAACTCACACAGACATAACTATTTTTATTGTGCTTCACAGATATTGTGGGGTTTTTTGTTTGTTTTTACAAATTGAAGGTTTGTGGAAAGTCTCCTTTGAGCAAGTCTATCAGCGTCATTTTTTTCACAAGCATTTGGTCACTCCATGTCTCTGTGTCTTATTTGGTAATTCCTGGAATATTTCAAACCCTTCACCAACCAAAAGATTATAGCTCAGATGATAGTTAGAAATTTTTTTTAAAGTTTTTTTTTTAATGTGGACCATTTTTTTAAAGTCTATGAATTTGTTACAGTACTGCTTCTATTTTATGTTTTGCTTTTTTGGACGTGGGACATGTGGGGTCTTAGCTCCCTGACCAGGAACCGAATACACATCTGCTGTGTTGGAAGGTAAACCACTGGACCACCAGGGGAGTCCCAGGAATTTTTTTTTCCATTTATTTTTATTAGTTGGAGGCTAATTACTTTATGATATTGTAGTGGTTTTTGCCATACATTGACATGAATCAGCCATGGATTTACATGTGTTCCCCATCCTGAACCCCCCTCCCGCCTCCCTCCCCATCCTCTGGGTCATCCCAGTGCACCAGCCCTGAGCACTTGTCTCATGCATCCAACCTGGACAACTTATTTTTTAAAAATTAACATTTTCTGGGCTCCAAAATCACTGCAGATGGTGATTGCAGCCATGAAATTAAAAGACACTTACTCCTTGGAAGGAAAGTTATGACCAACCTAGAGAGCATATTAAAAAGCAGAGACATTACTTTGCCAACAAAGGTCCCTCTAGTCAAGGCTATGGTTTTTTCAGTAGTCATGTATGGATGTGAGAGTTGGACTATAAAGAAAGCTGAGCACTGAAGAATTGATGCTTTTGAACTGTGGGGTTGGAGAAGACTCTTGAGAGTCCATTGGACTGCAAGGAGATCCAATCAGTCCATCCTATAGGAGATCAGTCCTGGGTGTTCATTGGAAGGACTGATGCTGAAGCTGAAACTCCAAAACTTTGGCCACCTGATGCGAAGAGCTGACTCATTTGAAAAGACCCTGATGCTGGGAAAGATTGAAGGTGGGAGGAGAAGGGGACGAGAGAGGATGAGATGGTTGGATGGCATCACTGACTCAATGGACATGGGTTTGGGTGGACTCTGGGAGTTGGTGATGGACACGGAGGCCTGGCGTGCTGCGGTTCATGGGGTCGCAAAGAGTCGGACACGACTGAGCGACTGAACTGAACTGAGCTGACTGATACTTTTTTTAGACATGATGCTATTGCACACTTAATAGATAGTCATTGGGAAACCAAAAAGTCTGTGGCACTAGCTTTATTGCAATATTTATTTGTTACAGTGGTCTGGAACAGAATCTGCAGTGTCTTCAAGATGTGTTCCCTTCTTTCTCCAGTTCTGGGCATCTCCTAAGTTGGAACTTGTGTGTTAGCATGCCCTGAACTGCAGCCCCTCTACCCAGCTGTTAAGTGACCCTGCATGGTCTGCTCCAGAGCTCCCATGATGGGCCTGTGCTCTTAACAGGGCGCTCCACTTGCCCACGAAACATCCTCGCTGTTGCTGATTGCTGGGGGGTGCTTTCTTCCACTGTACACTCCTGCCTCCACAGGTTGAATGATAAACTCACCAAGAAGCCAAGTAGTTGTTCTCAAACGTGTATGAGTGTTCCACTTGTAGTTGCATTAATTAGTTAAATCTTACATAAACCAGCAACGTACACGAAAGGTGATTGTTTCTGCAAAAAACGAAATTGAAACGTGAAGGTTTTACACTGAGGGAAGAAAAAAATCTTAAGCATCTAGAAGGACTTTTCCTTTTCAATAACTATGCAAGTCTCTGGACTCTTGCTTATAGGTGGTAATCACTGATAATGTATTGAAGGAGGTTTATTTAACAAGGACTTTTTCACTCAAAGTAAACTTCTTGATCCTACATCAAAAACTTGGTTTTTTAATATGTATCAATAATACATATAATCATTAACATATATATTATATGATTGTTAACATATAATATTATCATATAGTATATTATAATGAATAACATATAGTAATATTTATAAGCTTTTAGTTAAATATTTAAGGGATGTGAGTTAATTTTTTAACTAGTTCTAGAATCTTTCAGATGTTCATCTGACAGATGTCCACTAGCCAGAAATCTTGACTGCCCTTCACCTATGATTCTGGTACTTTTTCTTTGAACCTTGAGGTAAAGTGAGACTGCGTCAACATCCATGTCTTTCCTCTCCTTTCCCCTGTTACTCTGTTTTGTGAACGATGATCTCCTTCTTATCTGACCTCTTACATAGAGTGTTTCCCAAATGAGTTTATGGGATCAGTGAGTTTGGCAGCATCTACGCCTTCCACCTTTTCCTTCAGCATCAGTGTGCTTATGTAATGCACTTTGGACCCAGGTATCTGCTTGTGACCGTAATGTGTCAGGCCCAGAAAGCAGGTTGTCCATATTTTGGTGAGGAAGACAGGCCAAGTGAAAACGATATCCCAGAAAAAGTCTTGAGAACTAGGAAAAGGCTTCAGGTCTGACAGTTATGGTAGCTTCGTGATCTGAGGCAAAATAACCTCTTTGAATCTCAATTTCGTAATTTCTGAAATGTGATTAAGAGCTCCCACAATTGCATGAACCAAATGACATATCATTGCTAGTTTGTCAATGTAGTAGAACCTGAATATTTCTCAACTTGTTTTCCCCTTCCTCCTTACTTTTAATAAAATGGGGATTCTAATAATGCCCACCTCATGGATTATTAGGATTATTTGTATAAAGGACTTCTCAAATTTTAAATTGCTGCTCAAAAGATTTTAAAGAGATGACTTTATCTAAATGCATAGCTGAAAACATGACCTATACTAAGCGTTTTATTCTTCTAGTTGACACATTTTGTTTTGCTTGATGTAAAATTGCTGCAGTGGATGCTTTGTTCATACGTGTTAGGTAACTGTCACCCAGTATATTTTCTTTTGTCTCCCGATTAAGCTTGTGAATTATGAAGGTGGGGACTCTGCTTGCTCGGAAAACAAGCCCTGGTCTGTCCTGACTTCAAGGTCAAAAGATCCCAAAGTAGACTTACCAGTGGTTTTCCTTCACCGTGTTTACCTGCTGCTCAAGCTGTCACTAATTGTGATGGCTTTTTAGCAGACCTAAAACCTGTAAAAATGCAGACTTGAATAGCATGTCTTAATCCATCTAAGAGCATATAACGTACCGCACAGGAAAGATTTATTTTGCCTTCATTGTGTGTGGTTGTGAACCGTGTCAGTAAGTCAAAGGAAAAGCTTTTAATTGTTACAGAGAGGATAGTTGAAAGGTGTTTAACCTAAATTTCTTTCCTGAATGCCAGATATCTTTCCAGGGAAGAAATACGCCAAACCTTTTCTGATTAGTTAGTTATAGGACAGTGAGCACACAGCCAAGATCAAAAGGCAACCAGCTTGTAGGTTAGATTCATGGTTGCATGTTCTAAAGTAGCTTTGAAAGTTACTCCATTAGTACCTTTTAAAGCTACCTATAAAATGCCACTTTACATCTGGCATCCGATCTATTAATTTGACTATTATGAATATGTAGGAATATTTTGAAAACTCCCATGGTCTTGTAAAGCCTCCAGGCCCTTATTAGCAGAAAAATCTTGCCTTCTGCCAAGGCAGGGAGCCAAGGTAAGATCTTTAAGTAGATAACACTTAGCATTTGAAATAATAATAATGAAAGGGAAGTCCACATGGAGCTTTCACGTTGTTACCCATTTGAAATATCCAGTGTGGGGTTGGAGTCTGAGGGAGAAGATTAAGCAGATGTCAGGCTCTTGTCGGCAGGATGCACTGATGAACTGCTTTCCCTCCAAAGTGCTGTATGTCTGGCGTCCTGGGAAGGGCTCCGACTAATTCATTTGATCCATCTGTTGCTTTGAGAGACACTGTGGGTTCGTTCACCAAATACAGTATGAGCTTCACAGGTGGTGACCGATGAACTTGGGGAGATTATGGCTTTCATGACTCTTGTGGGGCCCTTCTTTTTGCTGCCCTTCTCTCACATGAGTCACCTTGCACTGAAATTCCTCCCCACCCGCCAAGACAATTTCAGGACAGAGCTTCTTTAATAGATCCATTAAAAAATAAAGAGATAAAATAGGCCAGGACTTTCTGTTTTTCTCTGGAAGCTTTATTTCCCCCAAGCTTTTTTGTTTCTATTACTCTGTTCCTTATTTTTCCTGTCTTATTTGAGGAAAAAGTTAAGAATACTTTCCGTGATTTTTACAAGTGTATCTTACAGCCTGTGTAAACAAAGATAACCCCTGAACAAGTTGATCTCTCAAAGATAGATAGAGGAAAGTTACAACTATGTCTTCTGAGTAGGGCAAGTCTCTCCTCTCTTGTCTTCATGGAGTTGATGTTTTCATGGGGTTGATGTCTTCTTTGTGAACCCCAAATTTTCCTACTGGGGTATTGAGTTAAATTATCACCATTTAGCTGCCCTCCTTACACAACTCTACCCAATACCCCCATCCCTGATTAAGGCTTTCTGGTAGACTTGAACTGTTAAATCTCTAATCAGGGCCATTGTTAATTCTCTAACCAGTTGGCTTATTGTCTAGGTAGGTGGAGCCACAGTCAGATGTCTTAAAACTGCTCACCATTCTCCTGTTTGGCATAGCTAGCATCATATTCTGTGTTCAGGATGGGAAGAGCTTCCCTAGTCCCCCTGAAAACTCGATTCTGAGTCTGGAAGAGGTCCTCTCCTCCTTCTGGGGAGTCAGATCCTCTGTGCTGAGTCTCTGAGTCTGCAGCCGGTAGCCTATATAGGAATCCAGCCAGCTCCTTGTGGAGGAGTTGGTGAAAATTCTACAAAGTGTTTAAGAGTCATTTTCCTCACCTGGCTCAAAGCAGGGATGGTGGCACTGAGATTTGATTTCGATGTTGTAAAGGATAATTAAAATGGCTCTGAATCTTTTTTCATTAGATGTGAAGCTTTGCGGGAATGATAGCTCTTATTAATCAATGATGAAATGCTTTCAAGTAAAGCATCAAATAATCAGAACCAGTTTATTATATATGTTTAAAAATCATTGATGACAGTAACAAGTATTAAAATATCCCAAGTTAGGGTTATCACTTTTTCTTGTTATTTCAATTGTGCGTGGTCTTATAGCCGTTTCTATTAAGTGATTGGTACTTTTAAAAAGCGTGATTAATTACTACATAGGGCCAATAATGACTTTTCACCCTCTCAATTAGCACTGCTTTTGACAGGCAATTAAACATAGTTATGCCAGGCATAGCTTTTGGGATAAAGAAAGAAGGCATTGGACTTCTCTCGTGGTCCAGTGGCTAAGACTCTGTGCTCCTAGTGCAGGGGGCCTGGGTTCAATTCCTGATCAGGGAACTAGATCCACATACTGCAACTAAAGATCCCATCTGCTGCAACTAAGACCTGGTGCAGCCAAATAATAAACATTAAAAAAAAAAAAAAGAGGCATTGCACATTTACAACTTTCAGACATTGGCCTTTTCTTATCAAATAACCCAAACCATCATTGAATAATTTTGAAATTGATGGGAAATCTTTACAGCAAGTCCACTGAAGGTAAAATAATATGCTACTGTTAAAGTGTCACAGTGAGTAGTAGTATTTAGCCTTAGAAGTGCAACAGTCAACAAACAGTGATAAAGTAAGCATGATCTCCTATGAGTAGACCTCACAATTCCTTCTATTCTAGAAACTGAATTGGTAAGTCCTATATTATTTCCTAATGAAACTCTAGAATTGAATTTGAAATATGTAGTCAAGGAGCATTTGCAAAAGACTGTGGCTGTCACTAGGTTCTAATAGCTTATTGTACTTAAGGAATCTAATATTCTAATTATAAGGTTGACTGGAGAATACAGTGACTCATCAGTCTTTTAATGATACCTTAAGATTGGGTGGAGGAGATATGAAAGCTGCATGGTTCTTGAGACAGGTGAATTTGTACCTCCTGAACAGTGCACTTAAAAAAAATCTATGTCAGCCTGTCAAGAGATCCCCTGTGGAGATCTCTTGCAAAGCTTTGCATTTTTGCTGTTCTGTTTGTTATTTTTATAGTGAGTTTCCTAAAAATATGGAAAGCATGCCCACCAGTGACCTAAAAATGGGAAGGATCATATATTCCATATTATTTGAGAATTATGATTTGAAAGTCTTATCAAATAGAAATGCTGGGCTAAACCCAAGAAAGTGAAATTTACCAGAGATAAATGTAAGTTCCTTCATTTAAAGCAAGTAATTGTTTTGATTAGTAAAGGATAAGGGACCTTGACCTTAGAGACAGTTTTTTAAGGTGGGGAGGGGTGGGATGATGATCTTGGTTATAGTGGTTCACCAGTGCTCCATGAGCTCGTTTAATCTGAGACTGTATTCATAGAAACACTGTGTGTCAATCATGGAAAATCACAGCTCCATTACCTGCTGCCCCCCTCAGACCACATCTGAGTCACGTGTTTGGTGCCACATTTTAAAGATGCTGACAAAGTAGAAATAGAGTTTTTAGAGCCATTTGTGAACTCTGATGGGTCTAGGAACCACCAGTCATGGTTTAAGGAAGCAAGATTGGGAAAAGAGACATAATAATTCTCTTTATTTTTTGAAATAGTATTCTTGGAAGTTGAGTGCTCTGATCAACAGGATTTGGCTTCTTGGCAACTCAAGGAGCTGAGGCAGGATAAAGCAGCTCAGGAGAAGCCTAAGATGAGCAAGTTGTATGGTATTTATCCAGGGAGGGTCTCTCTTACCCACCTGCTATGCTGATTTTTGTGGTAAGCCACCATTGATAGGCTTCTTATTACTCCCTCTATTGAATTCCATATACTTTTGTCTTTTTTTTCAGTTGTTTTCAGTCTTTAAGGTTCTGCAGCACCTGGGCTGTAGTGCAATAAGATGGAAGAAATATGAGTAGATACATACTAAAATCTTAACTTTCCCAAACTTGCATAATTTCTAGCTATTCGTTAGACATCTGTCACATCCTTGGCTTCCTTCAATTAACTTCAACATTAGAAAGTGACGTTTGGTAGTGACATATCTTTTTGCCCTACCCTGTTGTAGAAAAAATAGTGTAGCTCATAGAAATAACGCTTAGATGCAACAGCATGTGATTAAATTTAAAAGAGGTAGATATGGGAAGTAGGTCAGGAGACAGATAAGCCCAGGGTCTTTTTCACAGGCTGGAATATTTTCTAATGAAAATGTTAAATAAATATATAGATGGATGGTATATGTAATGCATGTGTACTTAGTCATTCAGTCATTTCCAACTCTTTATGACCCTTTGGACTATAGCCCACCAGGCTTCTCTGTCCATGGGATTTTTCAGGCAAGAGTACTAGAGTGGGTTGTCATTTCCTCCTCCAGGGGGTCTTCCCGGTCCTGGGACTGAACCCACATCTCCTGTGTCTCTGCATTACAGGTGGGTTCTTTAGCCACTCAGCCATCAAGGAAGCCCAGATGGATGGGTAGATGGGATGAAACAATTATTCCATGTGTTTCAGGCTGCTCTTGGATTCTCCTGGGCTGCCCTCAAATCTAGCTTTGATGTCTTTGGTTCCATGCCTTATAGTAACAGTTTCCTCCTACTACCTACTTTCCTTGCAAAATAAATGTGAGGAAAATCAACAGAATTCCTCCCATGCGAAGTCACTCTTATTTACCACTTAGATTTGTCCATTCTGCAGGAACCCATTCTGCTTCCTTTATCCCATCTTTCTCCCTTTACTAGAAATGAGCTAGTATTTTCTGTGTAAAGACAACCAGTTATCTAGATGTGGTTATTATTTCCTCAGAATGATGGACTAATATCAGTTGGTTTGCCTTTTATGAAATCTTCTGTCCAATGCCCTAGGAGAGTTGCTGGGAGCCAGCAAGCAATCCAGTATCAACACTGTAGTAACAAACTATAATCATTATCAGGGGAACTACTCTGCACCTTGACCTGTGGTGTCTACATGGGTGTATACCTATGTAAGAATTAATTGAACTATATATCCAGATTTGTGCATTTTACTACATGTAAGTTACACCTCAGTTGAACCTATGAAATATCTAATTTGTCCTGCCATTATAGGAAGGCAGTGATTTATCTGACTGTTAATCTGTACTTCTAGCTTTGATTTTAAATGTTGAAATAAAAGCAGCCAATTTATTAGAGTTCTTTGTAAAAGTGAAGCAAAAAACAGTTTAATGTTAAATCATGAGCTAGACTGAAAGCCTGTGGGTCAGGAATCATATCTGGATTGTCCAGCACTCTTTTCCCAGGGTGCTAATATGTTGCCAGACACACATATAAGAACCTATTATAAGGCATATAAGAACAAGTCAATAAAAGATAGCTTTTGACATACAAAATTTTCTGATATGCTTTACACAGAGGAATTAATTTATGATTATGTTGTGATCGGTGCCTTCACCTGATTTTTATTTTTGTCTGTATATTTGCATCTCTATTTTCATTTTACCTTAATGCTGCTTTTTCTTTGTCAGTGAGTATATCTTTATCTGTGTAATAAGGTTTAAGTGTTATTTTCAAAGCCCTGCCTATATTTACAATCTTGGAGAAAAATTAATATCCCGCACTTCAGTTTTCTGTTTAAACTTAACCACCTTTTATCTCCAAAGATCTCAACATATTTTTCTAATTTACATCCTTCTTAATGTAACACTGTCAAATCTACTACTGTTTTCTTTGGCTAATATTTTACATTTTTATCTCTAGTTCATTGGAAACTTTACTGCCAAATTCACCATTAAAGTCTCTTGGTTGAGTCTCATAACATTTCCATTTTAAAAACTGCCATAATAATCTGATGTACTAAATATCCCCAAAGTATACATAACTTAATTATGTTTTAATCTTTAAAAACATAGGGTTTGAATCAAATTGCCTTACTGGACAGAATAAGAAAAAGGAAAACAATTGAATGAACAAGTATCAGTATATATTCATTATAGTTTTTTCTGAACAACTTTAATGAGATATAATTCCCATACCTGTAATTCACCCATTTAAAGTGTATAATTCATTGGTTTTTAGTATATTCAAACTTGTGCAAACATTGCCATGGTTAATTTTAAAACATTTTTGTTGTCCCCCCCAAATAAACTTTTTGCCCTTTAGTTATCAGCTCCCAATTCCTTCATCTCCCCAAGCCCTAGTGCATCTACTTCCTGTCTTTATAGATTTGTCTCTTCTGGACAATTCATGCCAATGGGATCATGTGATATATGGTCTTTTGTAATTGGCTTCTTTCACTTAGCATGATATTTTCAAGGCTCATCTGTTCTGTAGTATGTAGCAGAACTTCTTTTTTTATGGCTGAATAATATGCCATTACATGTCTATTCAGCATTTGGCTTATCTGTTCATCAGTTGATAAGAGATTTTGATTGATTTAATCTTTTGGCTACTATGAATACTGCTATTTTTACATAATGAGTTACTGATGAAATACTATGTTCTGATCTCACAACAGCATTCAGAATCCCTGACATTCTTATTGGTATAATTTTTCTATTTCTTCTTACCTCTGAGCATCTTGAGAAAGTTTGGAGAATTTTGGTAATTGTTCAGGGAGATGAGTTGTTTTTCTCCCCATGGAACATCCCTCTGGGTCAGTCATTTAGGTATCCCCAGGACAATATGCCCCTACACACAGCTTTATTATTTGTAGTTGCATGTATAGTTATGCAACTATTTAGAAAAACATGGACATTTTAGAAGTTGGCAGTTTGTTTTTGACAATTACATTTTTGTTCTTTAATAGGAGATTTTTAGGGAGGGAAAATAGGTTTTTTTCTTTTTTTAAGATAAATTTTACCATCTTCTTCATCAGCCTTTGGTTTTTCTTTTTAGTTGATCAGTTTTACTATTTTTGAGAACAAAGTAAGTATTCAAAAGAAACAGTCAAGTACAAGTTTTTCTCCTCATCCAGAATTTATCTGCTTGCTTTGTTTTGAGATTTACACAGCAGTCAGTGTGGTTAAAGATTCTACTGTGGTAAGTTTCTTCTAGATAAGAATCAAAACATTGATCTTCTAAATGTTAATTTGAACTTAAAACACAAATGTTTATTTGATTAGATATTATTTTGGGTGATTGTGATGTTATAAACCCCTCCCACCCCCACCATGAGCCTGTCTTATATTTCTATTTACAGAAATTGACCCTGCAGATACCTAAAACTTGTTGTTGCTCAGTAGCTAAATCTTGTCTGACTGTTTGCAACTCCATGGACTGCAGCACACCAGACGTCCCTGTCCATCACTATCTCCTAGAGTTGGCTCAAACTCAAGTCCATTTAGTCAGTGATGCTATCTGCCCATCTCATCCTCTGTTGCCCTCTTCTGCCTTCAATATTTCCCAGCATCAGGGTCTTTCCCAATGAGTCAGCTCTTTGCATCAGGTGGCCAGAGTATTGGAGCTTCAGCTTCAATATCAGCTTTTCCAGTGAATATTCAGAGTTGATTTCTTTTAGGATTGACTGGTTTAATCTCATTGCAGTCCAAGGGATTCTCAAGAGTCTTCTCCAGCACCTCAACTTACCCACTTTAAATACTTTTGAACTTTTAAAACAGTTCATGAATTGCACTTGATAAATGAGTAACCATTGGATAGCTTTCTTGCAGTGTTTGCAGTGACTTTGGAATCCTAAATTTGTGACTTTTTTCCAGATTGCATTTCCAAGGTTCTGCTTTGTCAGAGGGATTGCTGTTTATCTAGTAAAGAGTAATTTATTTAATTGATAAGATATTTATTTGTATACAATCAACAATATGTGTGCATGCATGCTAAGTCGCTTTAGTTGTGTCCAACTCTTTGCGACCCTATGGACTGTAGCCCACCAGGCTCCTCTGTCCATGGGATTTTCCAGGCAAGAATACTGGAGTGGGTTGCCATTTCCTTCTCCAGGGGACCTTCCCAACTCAAGGACTGAACCTGTGTCTTTTATGTCGCCTGCATTGGCTAGCAGAGTCTTTACCGCTGAGCCACCTGGGAAGTCCAATCAATAATATAACTAGTTTGAAAACTCACTTTTCAGCATAATAAAAACAGTTATGTCTCCGTAGTAACTGTGAGAAACTTGGACAACACAGTCAGAATACTGCTCTTTTATGGGATAAAATTTAGTTGCCAGAGGAGAATGTCTTAAAGGAGTTGTAAGCCACATAGCTAGTGACTGAGATCATTAAGCTGCTGCTGCTTTTTTTTTTTCAAAATAAAACCACAATGTATGTTGTATATATAAACAGAAATGAAGCAGGAGAAATAATATGGTAAACTAAATCAGAGAACTTTCTTTGGTTTAACCCACTGTAAGTATGAAGTTACGCTGAGTGGTTATAGGTTAGAGATCAGCAAAGTATATTTCTTGGACCAAATCTGGCATGCTGCTTGTTTTTGTAAATAAAGTTTTCTTGGCACACAGCCATGTTCATTTGTTTGTGTATTGCCTGTGGCTGCTTTCACGCCCCAAGGCCAAAGTTGAGTAGTTCTGACAATGTATAGAAGTGCGGTCTAAAACTTTACTGTTGGACTCTTTCAGGGAAAAGGTTATCAACCTTTTCTATAAAGAATGCTAAGTAAGATGTACTTTATAGCCTCACCCTCCTTTCCTGGTAGCTCAGTTGGTAAAGAATCCGCCTGCAATGCAGGAGACCCCAGTTCGATTCCTGAGTCAGGAAGATCTGCTGGAGAAGGGATAGGCTACCCACTCCAGCATTCTTGGGCTTTCCTGGTGGCTCAGCTGTTAAAGAATCCACCAGCAATGCAGGAGACCTAGGTTCAGTCCCAGGGTTGGGAAGATCACCTGGAGAAGGGAACAGCTACCCACTCCAGTATTCTGGCCTGGAGAATTCCATGGACTGTATAGTCCATGGGTTTGCAAAGAGTCAAACACAACTTAGCGACTTTCACTTTCACTTAGAGCCTCACCCTCATCCTTATGTAGCAGTTAGTATCAATATTCAGATAACTCATATACAAAGCAAAATGTAGAAC
This sequence comes from Cervus canadensis, assembly GCF_019320065.1. Classification (NCBI taxonomy): domain Eukaryota; kingdom Metazoa; phylum Chordata; class Mammalia; order Artiodactyla; family Cervidae; genus Cervus; species Cervus canadensis. Next base: position 47,335,258 of record NC_057399.1, on the reverse strand, counting down.
AGCAGAATTAATCAGTGATGAAAAGGGTATAAAAGGCATCTTCCCTAAGAAGCAGAATTTGTATGTAGGTGAATAATGGATATCAGAGAAAAACAGCCATAGTTGGACTATAATTCATTATCTAGGTTTAGTTCAGAACAGTGTGGAGTTTTCACACACACACACACACACACACAGGTTTAGTTCAGAACAGTGTGGAGTTTTACACACACACACACACACACACACCTATCCAGAAGGTAACATGGCTATCACCATTGGAACAGATTGGCTAATACTAATAGCCCTAACAGTGTGGAGTTTTCACACACACACACACACACAGGTTTAGTTCAGAACAGTGTGGAGTTTTACACACACACACACACACACACACACACACACACACACACACACACAATCTATCCAGAAGGTAACATGGCTATCACCATTGGAACAGATTGGCTAATACTAATAGCCCTAAAAGGCAGTTGGCATTCCTTACCGGGAATTCTCTGAGGTCTGGAATAGTCAGTGCAGTCATGTATTCCTTGGGCTGTATCATTCCAGCACATCTTTAACACAGAAGCTTGGGGCATCTGTGGAATGGAGTCCTGTCACCTCCACTGATGTCTGTAGCAGCTGAAAGCTTCTATTAATAGGCTTTGTCCACTCCTGCAAGGTTCATTTGCCCAGCTCTTGGACCTCCAAACAAATCTTGATGACAGAAACCAGACTTGTTCTTTCTTGGTGTTTCTTTAGCGAAGCTATAGCCAAGAAGAAGAAAACCCCCAATTTCAGAGGCTAACTTGTCAGACTTTGGGTTCATTGGCTTCTAAGGGACTTGGGACTTAGACCAGACCTAAGTCTTGGGACTCCTGACCAGAGAGTTGTCTGAATGATCCTTCTCCCCACTCTGTGACATACTGTGCCTTGGAAGCTATTCTGTAAACATTGTTTTGTGTCACTTCAAGCTCAGAACAAGCTTTCTCTAAATGTAAACTGATTCATAATACCACTCTTGTATCCACCAGTTCTAACTGGAAACCCTTTCTCGCTTCAGATAACACTATGTATGAAGTCTCACAAAGTGCTTTCTGGACACCGTTTACCAAATGGCATGCATCTGTCCTCATTCTGTGTGTGGAATACAGACGTGGCAGTGCCAACTGGAACTGGGAATTTGATTTCAGTCTGAGAGACTGTGGTGGATTCAACCCAGAACTAAAGCGGTGTGAAGTGATAGCCCAGAATACTAAAGGGAGAGATTGAATGCAAATAGTGCTGAAGGAAGAGATTTTAATTTTTTCCAAAATGCATCTTTGCATAAATACCAGAGAGAGCCTGTTGAAATGGATCTTTTCAGACCAAAGGTGTCAAAGGTGTCACTTCATGGATATCTCAGAATTAGAACTTTATTAAAATGAAATGCCATTCCAATTCATCATGCATGAGTCTATGAAACTCCTGTTGTTGGCTTGTAAAGAAAATATTAGTCTAGAGAAGTGGTTCTCAAACTAGGCGATTTTCCTTCTCCTACCCTATGACATTTGACAATGTTTGGAGGCTTTTTAAAGAATATATTGAATATAACTTTAAAAATTATTTTATTGAAGTATAGTTGATTTACAGCATTTCAGGCATACAGCGAAGTGATTCAGTTATACACACACACACACACACACATATTGAATATATGTATGTATATATGCATACACATATCTAGTCTTTTGCAGGTTCTTTTTCCATTATAGGTTATTACAGGATATTGAATATAGTTCCCTGTGCTGTATAGAAGGTCTTTCCTGTTTGGAGGCATTTTTGTCATCACCTGGGTGTGGGGGAGGGAATCGGGAAGGAGCAATGCTAATGGCATCTAGTGGGTGGAAGCCAGAGATGCTTCTGAATCTTCTTCAGTGCACAGGCCAGCCCTTACAATAAAGGATTTTTGAGTTTCACATAACAATGCAAATGTTGAAAAACACTGGATAGTGGGCAAAACATGTTTAGCTGAGATTTCTGGTTATTGGGACAAATTATTAAACCTTTCCAAAATCCTTTTGGGCATGAAAAGGGAGTATTTCTTACTGCTTTAAGATAGTTTTCAGTTGAGCCAAAGAAATACATTTTGTTATTTTTGTTTGTATGTTTTCAGTATAGTTATGTAAAAAAATATGAAAGCTACAAGCTAGTTTTATAGAGAAAAAAATTAGACACAACCTGATTCCATCACTCGTTTGTGTATTGAAAGAAAGATTGGAAATATCAAGAAAGAGAAAAAAAAAAAAGAAAGAGAATGGTTTCTCTATCAGAATATTCTCTTTAGAGAAAGCAACTGAAAGACAGTGGAATTTTTTCTGGGCTCTCATCCTGCTTGTATTATCTTTTCCTAGTCCCTTCTGTTTTAAATAGCACCACAGTCACACACAGTTTAGGTTCAGTTTATCATAAAGTGATTATTTAGACTATAAATACTTTTGTAGAATTCCCAACATCAGGAATTCTTATTGGTATTTGAGAGACAAATTTTGCGAGATATCTTGGTATTTTTAGTGTGTGTATGTTCATCATAACTTAGAAATTTTTATTTAGTACCTTTATTTATGTTTGGTCTTATTAATAAGTCAAAGTATGTTGTAACTTTTAAATCTGAACCTAAGGGTAACATTTTACTTTTTGGATGAGTTTTCAGTTGGTTGTGTGATGTAGAAAAGCACAGAAGAGGAAAAGACCAGATATCCTAGACCACACAATAGTATCCCTGAACTTCAAAAGTCCCAGGAGGGTGCAGTTGGGGAGTGCTATATTTTCTGTACTCTTGGTAAGCTAAATTTGGTTTGGCAGAGAATTTTTAGGAGTAGATAAGGCTCTGTGAGTAAAACGTTGCAGTTTTAGCCAAAGAAAACAGACTGTAGATTTGATGACTCTGTTTGATTTATTAGTGCCATATGCAAGGCCTTTTGATCTTCAGGATTCCAGTAAACCAAGGAATTGATATTTATCAGAACTCCATCACATGGGAAGAAATCTTAATTTGCCTGTAGTGTTGATACTAATATAATTATCTGACACCTGCATCCTATTGATGATAACTGTGTTAGGTTATATTACATTTTAATGATAGATACAGATGAATATTAAAAACAAGTTTTTGGATAGTATTAACATCAGAAATAATCTTATTTCTCAAGTACATCAAATTGTCTTACTTAACTGTATAACAGAACCTCTTAACGAGAAGTGCAGAAACTGCATGTAGTGACTGTGGTTTTTAAAGAAAAAAGGGAAATAACTTGATATTGATGTTACCACATGAGCAGATGTTATATAATAAAGACTACTTACAATCTTAATTTGTCCGACACTGTAAAGGAGTTTCAATTAAGTTTGAGGTTTCACCCCACTTCTGAATTCCTTACTAATACTTTTATAAAGTAACAGACCACAGGACAAATATTTCTTCCGTTAAACCATCAGACTCCATCTGTTTTTGTATTTTTAATACTAAGACAAATTAACCTATGACAGAAGTGTGTACTGTAAAATTGAGATGTAATATCAAGAACATATCATGATATTTATTTCCTTTAAATGGATCTTTTTATTGATACTCTTGGGGTCCCGCATTTTTCTGTAGGAGGATAAACTTCTGGATCTCAGTCAGTGGAATGCTCTAAATGAGTTTCACTTTCATTTTTCTGCAAATTCTTAATTATTACTTGACCAATAAGTTACTTGATCAGTAATTATTATGATAATTACTTTCCGGTAGGTGATTTATATTTAGATTAATGGCCATGTTTTCATTCTCATCTTTGTTCTATGGAAGTCCTTTCCAGGATGTCTCTTTTATACCAGGCATTTAATAAGGCATTTGGCCAGCTAGCTCCCTGCTCTAAGAGAAGTTTGAGGGAAAATAAATTTGGGGTCAGTTGAAGGAGGCTGCCTTATTTCTGAAAGTGTCCAATATATTTCAGGCAAGATTGTCATAGGGTGAGAGGTGGACAAGCCAAATGGACTCAGACGTGACTTTTCTCATATCAGACTTTCATGGTTCTTCTTGGGGATAGTAGTAGTTAATTATTTAGTCATCTCATGCGTGTGTGTGTGCATACTAAGTCCGTTCAGTCGTGTCTGACTCTGCGACCCTATGGACTATAGCCCTCTGTCCATGGGTTCTCCAGGCAGGAATACTGGAGTGGGTTTTCATGCCCTCCTCCAGGACATCTTCCCAACCCAAGGATCAAACCTGTGTCTCTTATATCTCCTGCATTGACAGGTGGGTTTGCTACCACTAGCGCCACCTGGGAAGCCCCATTTATCCCATGCTCTGTCCTAAATGCTTTGCTTGCATTAACTACGTTCTCATGCTATCTATATGAACTAGTACTGTTATTCATTCAGTTTCCTCACTTAGAGATGAAGAAGCTGAAACCTGGAGAAAGCATATGACTTGGCTTAGGTCACACAGCAAGAAAGTGGTGGGATTGGGATTCAAACCATATCTGATTTTCCAGAACCTGAGCCCGAAATCATTTTTTTATTCTACCCTTTTCACCTTCACACTCATATTAGTCTTGAGTTTTTGGAGTATTTGACATTAGATCTAAGTGCAAAATTGTTTGCCATTTCTTCTAACTTGTTCCTCTATCACAGAGCATTTGACTTTTTGCATCTCATTTACTAACACATCTTAATATTTATAAATCTGTGCTGAGCTTAGTCGCTCAGTTGTGTCTGACTTTGTGACCCCATGGACTGTAGGCCACCAGGCTCCTCTATCCATGGGGATTCTCCAGGCAAGAATACCGGAGTGGGTCTCCATACCTTCCTCCAGGGGATCGTCCCAACCCAGGGCTCGAACCCAGGTCTCCCGTGTTATAGGCAGATTCTTTACCATCTGAGCCACCAGGGAAGTCCATGAATACTGAAGTGGGTAGCCTATGCCTTCATAGTCCATGGAATTCTCCTGGCAGAATACTGGAGTGGGCAGCCGTTCCCTTCTCCAGGTGATCTTCCCAACCCAGGGATCGAACCCAGGTCTCCTGCATTGCAGGTGGATTCTTTACCAGCTGAGCCAGCAGGGAAGCCCAGAATACTGGAATGGGTAGCCTGTCCCTTCTCCAGAGGATCTTTCCAGCTCAGGAATCAAACTGGGGTCTCCTGCATTGCAGGCAGATTCTTTACTAGCTGAGCTACTAGGGAATCCCTTTATGAATCTAACACATCTTAATATTTATGAATTTCAATATATGTGCATATATACAACACAGTGTAATATGAACATATATATCACAATGGTGTTGTACTTCATAGCTGCTTTCAAATAGTGCCTCTGCGTTGTCTTTTTTTTCCTTTATATACTGGAAAATGTTATTGGAACCCCAGTAATGAATAGGAACTTAAAGTTCATGTTCAGTATCTCTACCTTTTAACTCTGCTACTCTTTATTTGCACAAGCAAATAAAGAGTGATCCTCTGTAGTGACTTTGCCCTGTTTATGGAACAGGAGTGTGTGCTATTACTGATAGGATGGGCAGGTCTTACCGTTAAAATACTCCTTAGACAGATCCTAGAAACTTCCCATGGCCATTTCTTGTCTGTGTACTTCATAACACTCTGCAGGTTAGACAGAGCAGGCAGTTTACTCAAGTGACTTAAGTTGATAAGTCAGGCTTTAGAGAAATGTCCTGGAAAACTCAAGCAATGTGACTCAGGATCCGGGTAGACGAGGGGAGATTGTTCAGCATTTGACATCTGACCTCTCCAGCAGAAAGTATGCTTCCCACACATACGGCTGTATCAGATGGAAGAAGCCCATTTCTAAAACAGCTTGGGGTGGATGTTTGCTTCTGATTAGCCCGTGTGTGTGTGTTGGATGAGTGAGCAATTGGGAAGTCATGACCATGTGTTTGCTGTCATTTAAACTGCCAATCTAATCTAAATATACATGTGGGTGCCTAAGGAGACTTCTTTCTTTTCAAGAGGATCATTCTTAACAGCTCTCAAGTCCTTGCCGACACACGTGAACTTTGGGGCACTTCTGTTTTCCTGAGGGCTACTCTGTTTTCTTTTAAAAGAGGTGAGGGTGATTTCTTTGCTTGCTGTATTTCTGATTTTTAAAGGCCATCCGTATGTTAAGTTTATTTATCATGAGCAGTAACTTCATAGGAAAGATAGCTTTTAGGATGTTCTACAAGGTAATGAAAGAAAGGGTGAGGGGGTGAGGGTGGTGAAATGAGAAAAAGACCTACAGGTTTTGGTTTATAGAATTTCAGTTTTAGATCACTGATTTCCATCTAGCATGCTATAATCTAAGAAAAATTAGATTAAAAATTAAAGTATTTATAAAATGAGGTATAATTTTTATGATAGCTCATTTTATAGTGGAGCCCTGATGTGATTTAAGGTAAGAATAATAAAAGATGCCCTTCTCCTATGCCTTTGAAGTATTTACATGTATTTTATCTACCTAGGAATTATTAAAATGCATATTAAAGAAATTGAAATTTTTCTATTCATGATTATTGTATTATAGACTTATTTTTTTAGGGAAGCTATTAGACATAAATATCTTACTAATATGTAATGAATCTTTTCCTTTAGAAAAGAATAATACTGTTCTTCCTTTTTTTATAATTATATAGCTTATCATATTTTACAAAGCCATGCACACAAAGTGTTTTTCTTTTCCCATTCACATAGTTTTAGATGTAAAAGCAAGCCATGTATTATCTTTAACTTATGGAAAAAAATAACAGGACACTCCTTGTCATGTAACCATTAGAGTATTTAATACAGATTAGCTGTCATTTAATTGCACATTAAAATGCTGTTTTCTTAATATTGTTTTGATAATCCTAGATATACTAACTTATTTTCTTAAAATTTATGAGTATGTAAATTCTTATACAGGTATCTAATTATTAACTTCTTTAACAGTCATACTGTAGGACAGTTTGAATGGAATTAGGCTTACACATTAATATATGTGACAAATATAAACTAAGAGAAGAAGTAACAACATTTAAAAAACATAGCACTCATTCAGACTTAGGCAAAATTTCCTATAGAAATAGAGTTATATTCTTTTGTATTTGGAATGTCAGAAAGCATGCAATTCATTGGCAGAAATAAATTTCTTGGAACCATATTCAAGAAGAATTTACCATATGGGTCTCTATAAATTAAATGCAGTCACTCGATGTCCAAATAGTTAATGTTATATATAAATGGGCAAAGTAGTTTCATGTAAATACTAAGCTCAATAAGTTAAAACTGTTTTTCTGAGAGGGTAGAACATATTGTTTTACCCAGACATGGAAATATCTAAAGACTTAAGAAAAAAAAAATTGTTTTTTTTTAAACAAAATAACAGTTCCTTTTTAAATGTTTCATTCCAGCATAATTTCAGAGAAAACAGAAGCTGATCATAATAATCCCTTTCATTCCAGGAAGAGTCATATTTGGTAAATTGTGTTGTAGAGCAGAAAGTGAAGCTTTACTGCTCCTCAAAGCTAGTTTCTCTCTCCCCGTTCCCCGCTCCCTTCCCACCCCATTGCTTAGCACACACTCAAGAAATTGTGCGTTTGCTCAGTTCATCCAGAAGTTTATGAGAGTAATAATATCAGTATTTTTAGTTTTCTTTTGGATTTTTAGTTTATAAAAATACACTGCTTTCCAGAGTAATTTGACTTTAAAGCTTCTAGCAGCCAGCTGGTAGAGGACGTAATCTATTACACATTTCACATTGTTCATAAGATAAAAACCAAGCTCTTAGGAGATGTTTTAAGTCAAATGCAATTAAGCGGAAAGAAGCATCTGTGTTCTCTACTTGCTTTTCAGAGCTTGACTCTTTTAAGTGTAGTGGATAAAAAGGTAGTAAGTAGCCTTTATTGTCGAGGGAGAAGTTTGAGTGCCATGTTGTGAACTAAATGTGCCGAAGTTTTAAAATATAATGTACATATTTGAAATGCCCATGCATGCTTGTGTATAGTAAGGATTGTAGAATTTGTCACACTATAAATACTGTATGTATAGTAAGGTTTGTGGCTTTTCCTGAATAATGATCCTACAAGTTTCATGAAGATTAAAAATAAATTTAGGTCTTTAAATCATCCTTGAGATATTGAAATTGAATGAGTTTCTGAGAATCAATTCTGAAATGGTTCAAAAGCGTCCTCTAAGAATGCTGTAAATCATCTGTGCTGTTGCTCTAATTGAACAGTGTGGATCTGAACCCTCATTAACTTGTCTGTAAGGAAGAGAAAATCGAGGAGAGCGAGGAAGAGGCTGAGGAGAAGACCTTTAGCCGGTACTGTCTGGAGCTGCCATTGTCGAAGGACATCCTTTGAGCTAATTTCAGTCCCATAAAAAAAAATCTATTTAGTGATTAGTAACTAGTGGATAAGAGCAGAAAGCCCAAGTGAATAAAGGCCATAAATACTGAAGTCCTTGGGATAACAGCCTGTAAAACTGTCAGAAAGCATTGCTTAAGTGACAAAAGATAGCCCAAAGTAACAAGAAGTGTTAGCTCACTAAGCAATACTCCATATTCATGGACAGAAGACATAATTTAGTTTTCTTCAAAAAAAGAGGTTCTTCCTAGAATCCAATACCTGCCTCACTTTATTTATTTGTTTTGGATGGTGTCTATTTGCTGTTAATTCATGGCTGATTGCATTTGCTCATAGAAATCACGATGCCTTGTTTTAAGATAGCTGTGTTTCCAAAAGTATAGCTATGTCACTGAAACTTCTGTTTAGATCCATCAAAATCTACTTACTTGCTAAGAATGTTTAGCCTAACTAGAGTGAGCGGGTAAGTACATGTGTGTGTATTTTTAAAAAGGCATATGGTTAAGCATTAGATGCTGACAAGTGTCTTTCTCTTGTTTTAAAGTTCACAATTCTTAAATATTTCTCCCTAAGGGAAGAATAAATTAAGTAAATAAAAACAGAAGAGCGTATGTCTATATTATAAACTATCTTGTTATTACTGCACAAAATATTGAGATGACAAATGGTTAGTCTTACTGCCCAGAACTTTAGATTGTTTTTCAGTGTTAGAGAAAATTCAAGATGATGGGCTCAGAGGTCTTTATTCTAAACTCCTATTGTTCTAACTATGATGATGATTTCATGGCATTTGAATTACAATGTTAGCAATCAAAATGGCATGCTTTACTGTTTTTTACAGTATAACCCTCAAATCCCAAATGTGTGTTTTAGAGATGTGTGTGTCTTCAATGGATTTCAAGCATTGTGTTTGTTCAGCTTAGAGAATTTTATCAACTTCTGGGTATTTGCTTTCCAACATTCCGGCTGTGAGAACTGGAGGTGTCATTCACTTGAAGGGAGCAGATGTTAAAGGTTCTTGCCCCTGCCTCCCTAATCCCAAACACCCTTGAAGAAGAGAAACGTTCTATGACCCAAATAGGCATCTTTCTGATGGTGAGAAAAGGCGGTAAAAGGCAGTAAATCTGCCTTCTCATTATGAAGTGCAACAATAGATTGATTTATGAAGAAAAGCAACTGTTAGGCCTATATAAGATGTGTGCATGGAAATGTAGGTTCCTTTACAGCCTTATAAGCAACAACATTCCTCCTATTCTTGACAAGAATCTAATATTACTAATAGGGAATCTGTTGATTCTAAATACCACATTTTTAAAGGGAGTACGTTGAGAACAAAAAATTCACCTCCTAATGTTTTCACATGAGAACAATCTTTTAAATGTGCTGTGTTTTTGCTATTTTAGTTCATTTTTTTTTGATAGAAGGGAATTTTTTAAAATAGATTTTTAAAAATGTTTTGTTAGTACTTAACATTTTAAGAGGAGTGAATGCAAGTACAAAATATTTACGTTAGGCTGTTTTTTTTGTTTGTTTGTTTGTTTTTTTCGTTAGGCTGTTTTAAAAAAAAATTCAGTTTCACTTAATATTGTGTAATTTTCAGCCAACAGTATAAAATGAGAGCTTCAAATAGAGCCACAGTGAAGGTAATTTCAAATTTGGGGGAGAAGGAGGTCATGTAGAGTATTTTTTCGTTGGACTGTTATTTTAAGAAGACATATGTGCACTTTAAAATCTTTTAAATAGGTTTATGTAACCTCTTATTTGTTAAGAAACTCTGTTGAAATACTTTTGTTTAACTTAAAAATTAAACATTTAAGCTCTAAGTCAATTTTGAGCACAAAATAAAAAAATCTGGACAGTCCCTGGGTAAACTGTAATGACGATGCCTTATAGGTTTAGCACATATCACTCCAGAATTTGAAATCTGTCATATAATTAAGATTTGAGCAGGTAAATTACAGAATTAAAACTGACAATTATCTATAGAGTTGATATTAAAACTCTTCTCTCTTAATAGACATGTGTCCCCAGTATATGTATATTTTCAAATTATACATATAGTAATAGCCATATTAACATGTATAGGAAAACACATACAAAAAAATTGAAAATTTAAAAGGAAAAGACAGAAAATAAACATGAATAAAGGTCCTATTTTCTCTTACCCCTATGGATTAAATTACACACATCTTTGTGAACACAAGTGCATATCCATACTCAAGGAACCTTGAGATGCTGTCATCCAGAAGAAAGGGTTCCAGTAACATAACCTGAAAAATACACTGTTACTCTAATTAGGAAGATACAAGGTTTGTAAAGAAACAGTTCTTGCCACTATTAACAATCTTTGTTGTGTAGACTGACCATGAGAACTGTTGCATTTTTAACCTAATGCTGATTGGTTAATTTTAAATCAGTACTTTTTTCCCCAGTGAGTTTTGGTTGTTTTTGGAAGTCCAAATACCATGGATATAAGCATTTAGTGAATAAAATGAACTCTTAATGCTGCAGCTATGGTAGTAAATCTAAGCTTCACATTTAATGGGGAAAATTCTCTAAGATAGCTGAAAGATTAAAATTAATAAAACATCCTGACATTTGTGTAGGTCTATAAAGCTTCTATTGGGTCAATCAAATACTCTATGACCATTTTTAAGTAAGCCATTTTTTAAAGGTTTAAAATTAACAAGGAAATGCAGGTAAATGTCTTGTCAAGATGATCTCTTTAGATATATCTCTGTTTTACTTGATTTCAATTATTTACCATGTTGATGATACTCTGAATTCATTCTATTTAATTCATTCTATTTAATTTACTTTAATATTTAGAATGTTATAATCCAAAACTGAGCGTTATAACCACATAAAATGTACTTTTAGTACTTTATTCAATTGGGCCCTGCCATTATACAAAGAATCCACCAATACTTTTCCATTATTTCAAGTGTCTCATGCACTACACAGGTGGGTTATTTCACGAGCAGCTAAATAGTAGTTCTGACAACAGTTAAGTGATCTTATTGTCAGCTGATGAGCAGTGGTGTTTTGATGTTCATTGGTCAGCTTCAATAACAGTTAATTATGGGGCAATTCTATCAGGAAACTTTTTTTTTTCCTTCTTTCTTCCTGTTTCTCTTTTGTGAGGCATTATAGCTATAAACTCTCTTGTAACTTTTTCTTCCTCTACCTTTAAAATGTATGAAAGAGAAAAAAAAAGATTAGTTAAAAGATGTCTCTAACATTACACATAGGTGGTATAATTAATGGCCAGTTGTGAAACTCAACTTCACTGTGCAGTCTTTAATCAGGGAATGCTTACATGCTTAGAGGTGGCACAACTGTACATGGTGTTTTCCAGATGATTTCTCATTCCTCAAGCTCTTAACAAGTGAGTGATTTTCAGAACGCATCTGGCACACGCACCATCTTGCAACAACTGGATTTTTTTGAAAGATCACATGTTCTGTCCACAATAGTCAGTAGCAGCCTTCAAAGTACAACTGGTGATGAGAGATAAAAGACTTGAGGCTCCTCTGTTTAAAAGAGAAGAAGCTGAAAGAAAATTATAGCCATCCCCAAGTGTGGAAAAGGGTCTTATGGAAAGATTTATAGACCTTGTTCCCCAAGGCCAGTTCGTTTCCTAATGGGATTTTGTGTTCTCAGACAGGGAGGGATGGTGACAAATGTTGACAGCATTTAATAATAATAGTGAAGATGACAATAATAACGAAGAAAACAAATGCAATTGTAAAAACAGAGGCACCTCAATGTAAAGCCAATTATCTTGGCACCCAGAATGACTTTGTCTGTAAGCTGAAAATATAATAGAAATAAAGATCTTTCCTGTTTTGCTAACCATAGGGAAGGTGGTTCTTAGGATCTTCCTCTATTACCAGCACATGGTGGACATAACAATAGCTTGTGATAATACAAGGGTCCAAGGAACTAAATACAATTATAATTTAACATCAAATTCACTCAAGTTGTCATAATACTTAGAAATGGAGAGGGTTTGCCCAAGAGAGATGTGGTTTCTTCCGTGTGCTCACAGAGCTGAGTAATTGGCAATAAGGGTTCCAGCTTCCTACTCCAGTGTTCTTTCTCCGATTACACCTTGGTTTCAAAGAGTTGTTAACAGCTTATTTAAAGCATTAAATCTATTTTTTTTAACCCTGGATTTCATGAGAATTGTATAGAAGGCTTGGGGAAAGTGATAGTTCACCCTTGAAGGCAAACAAATGACTGTAGTGTGTTGCCTGATGGGTTTGCCAGTCTTCTTGATCAATGCCAGTGTCAGTAAGATCAGGATAGTTCAGAGGGGAAACTTACTTGCTTTTTGAAAAAAAAAAAAAAAAAAGAAAGAAAAAAACCTACTGTACTAGTGAGGTGAGTAGCCAGGATCTAATGTAGTATTGATTGGACGGATGTTAGAAGCAGTTGATACAGACATAACAGCCCCAGGGCTGAAGTGTTTTTACCATTCATTTGCTTTGGATGCCGCTCATAAGCTGTCCCTTAGAGGGATATTCAGTTTCCCAGTGACATAGAAAACTTTGTTCCTTGACACTAGTGTTATAAAATGGTGTTAGTATGTTCAGAACTCTGCTTTAAATTGATAGGTCTTCTTCAGTGTTAATAGGTGTAGTATAAAGAGGGCTAGATTAGAAGTCACAAAACTTGGTTGTCATGCACTTAAATATTACCCATGCTTATACTCAGTCACTTCACTCATGTCTGACTCTTTGCAACCCCATGGGCTGTAGCCCTCCAGGCTCCTCTGTCCATGGGGATTGTCCAGGCAAGAACACTGGAGTGGGTTGCCATGCCCTCCTCCAGGGGATCTTCCTCACCCAGCAATCGAACCCATATCTCCTGCATTGCAGGCAGGTCCTTTACCCATTCAGCCACCTGGGAAGCCGAGAGTGACCACCACTGGTCACTTCGTTTTATTGTGCTTCAGTTCCATCACCAGTAAATGAAGATTAAAAATGTGTTTAATTAGTCAACTGCTGTTTTAGTCAACTCTGGCTGCCATAATAATATACCATAGACTGTGTAGCTTCAACAACAGAAATTTGTTTATATATTTATTTATGGAAACTGGGAAGTCCAAGATCAAGGTGCTGGTCAGTTTGGCTTCTCTGTGAGGGTTCTTTTCTTAGTTTGCAGCAGCTCACCTTCTCACTGTGTCTTGACATAGGAGAAGCGAGGGAGGAAGCAAGTTCTCTGGTGTCTTGTCTAAATAAGGGCACTAATCCCATCCTGAAACCCCACCCTCATGACCTCATCTAACCTGATTACTCCCAAAGACTATCTCCAAATACCAGCACATGGGGGTTAGGACTTCAACATACAATTTTTTTGAGGGGTTAGTCCATAGCACTACTTGCCTTTCTCATGGCAGAACAAATGAAATGAAGACCATGATAGATCTACACAGAGATCCATTAAGAGGCTAGAGTTATTGACTGATTTTTCCAATCTTATTTTCATATACCTTTCTGTATAATAAGGTTTTGTTCTTTTAGCATGTTTATTTTGAAAACATTATTAATGTAAAACCAAATGAAGATTAAAACCCTGTTGTTTTTGGCCTTTTGACAATTCACTGTTGCATTAACCTTGTTAAATTTAAGTGTTATTTTGTAACTGTTAATATTTATTTCCTAGCTTAGCTTTTACCTTCTTTTATTGACGTAGCTCTCACAATATATTACCTATTAATGGGAATTGGTAAGATAAGAGTGTGTTCATAGGATGAAGAACATTGTCTAGAATGGATGTTGAATGTCATTTTTCTTTAAAATCAAATGTTTATTTGAAAGGTGAGTTTATCATTAGTTTATTATAGTAGAGAAACTAAATGAGGTATTTTTTCTCAGTTTTGTTGAGATATAATTGTCGTAGAACATCATATCAGTTTAAGGTGCATAACATAGTGATTTGATATATCTATATATTGTGAAATGATTGCCATGATAAATTTCGTTAATATCCATCATGAATGAGGTAGTCTTTTAAAAGTGTATTACATATGTGTTTTCTTCTTTAATTAGTACTCATCCTTGACACAGTCTGAATATTTGTGCAAAGAAAAAATAATCTTTATTGCAAGGTGTTTTTTTCCTAAACCAAATAGAAAATTTGTGGAAACAAAGTAGCAATATGTCTAAAATATGTCTAAAGTAATTTAATTATACCATATTCTTTTCCTTTCTCCTGAAGAAAGGTGTATATAATTCTCCCACCTTTTCTTTATTTTTATTGTTTTAAAGATCAAGTTGAAATTTTGTTCAAAAATATAGTTGCCCATTGGAAAAGATGAAAATTCTGTGTTCTGATTACCTAAGGAGGAAATCTGCTCCAAGTATAAGGAACAATGGCAGATTTTACAAGTCCTGTCATGTGACCTACATTGACAGGTGTTCTTGTTTGAAGGAACAACACTTCTAGGACTTAACTTCTAGGAGTTGTAAACATGCGGTTTTTCTTACTTGTCTTGGACAAGAATAATCCTCCATAGAAAATCCATTACAAAATGGTTTTGCATAGCCATTTAATGTTGAAGATTGCATTGCAAATCTTGGTAGGTCCATTGTTTTGGTAGTAAAGCTATATCTTGTTTTAGGCAATAGAGGAGTTTGTGATCTATTGTAAATAATAGTAGCAACTACGTATTGATTAGCTGCCATTATAACAGCCATGGGCTAGGATTTTTTACTTTATTATATCAACTTAACATTATCACTTCTACATGAGGTTCAGTGCCCTCACTCTCTGAAGAAACTAATGCTTAAGTAATCTTCCAAAAACATATAGTAGTGAGCAATAGAATTTGAGATTCTTAAGCCTTTTGTCACTGTGGAACAGACTATTTAAAGAAACTTCACGTCTAGTGTGCGTTGCTTAGTACATCAGCTAAGCATGTGCTTAGGGCATAAGCAAGAAGCACACACAAAATTTTTTTTTTTTAGTGAAAATTTTGATGTTCAAAAATAAGTCTTAAATTAAGGGGGACATCAGGACCTCATTGGAATTCCCGTGCACTTAATTTTTGGCACACCTAGGGAGGGAAAAGGAAGATACATAATCTCTTCAATCCTTGGGGCCTAGTTAAAATCTTAATCTAGCTCTGTTTAATGGTGAAAATTTTTCGTAACACACACAACCTTACCTAGTTTTATATAGTCATCTTTGACTTGTGTTTTTGGTGGGTAAATCTGATTTAAAAACAAACAAACAAACAAACTTAAAGTGACCTCCAGCTCGGTTCTGTTGGACTTGATAAAATCTAAGGCTGGATCGGTCTCATCTAGTAGCAGAATGGCTTTTTGAGTAGTTAACATCTAGTTGAATTTTGCCCTGGTCAGCTTTGGTTAGTGTAAGGTCTGTCCACCAAAACACAATTGTACATGCTTCATGAATGTTTTTATTCACTGGTAGCCATGTCCTGTCAGGGGTCTTTTTTTGCCAAATACTTTGAAGATTATGCAGGGTTGTTACCTCTGGATAGATCAGTAAGTTTATATTTTTTCTCATGATGCAAACTCTTCTGCTTTCTTAAAGTTAAGATTCTTTTAAAAACATATTTTTGCATGTATAAAAGGAGAGGGCCTCCCTGATTTGGCCCTGCCAAATATATTGGATCAGAGTCTCCTCGTGTGTAGAATCCACCTAGCTGATTCTGATGAATATTCACAGCTATGAATCTCAAGTCTTTGGCCAGTGGTTCTCAAAAGTCTGGTTGGCCCTCAGAACAGCAGCGTCAGCATCACCTAGGATCTTGTAAGAAATCCAGGTTCTCATCACTATCCCCGACTTAGACACCCTGGGTGGGGCCCAGGAGTCTGCATTTTACCAGATCTCCCGGTTGGTTCTCTACTGCTCATGGAAGTATGACAATCACTCCTTTTGATGATTCAAAGGTCTCCTTAGCTCTCACATTCTACAAGTCCTTGTCCTGATTGCAAAAAAGTTTTCTGTACATAGGAATTTTCTGCCCACCATTCAGCATTTTTATCCTTCTCCATCCACCTCCATTGCTTTCAACCATGAAAAGTTTCCATATTAAAGTTTCCATTTTAATATTCTCACAGAATGACTGTGTCTTCTACTGTAAACCCCTTCAAATGCTTGGTGAAAGAGCCAGGGTGTTAATGATAAACACTGAATAGAAAGCCTTTTGCTCTGGCTGTATTATGTTCTTTACCATTTGCCAGTTTTCTGATGGTTAGCAACTGTGGCATTATTAACCTTGTTTATGGTTAGGAAACTAAAAGAAGGCTGCCTCCAGGTTTGGTTCTGGCACTGGCATGATGCTTGAGACAGATGGGTCACATTCAGCATGGGGGAGTTGGAGAGATGGCCACTGTCCTCTTGATCCTAATTAATGTCACTCACAGCAAATAGCTCTGGCAGAACATCTCCTTGAAGTCCAGCATAGCGCATACTGGCCAGGCAGGATGGGGATTGCAGCTCTCTCTAAGGAAACCTCTTTTTTGGCTCCAAAATGGTTTCCAGAACTATCAAAATATTACTGTTTGCAGACACTTTTCATGGCTGAAGAGAGCAACTTGGAGAGGAAAGGGAGTGCTCCGTGGACCCCGGGAGAAATGTTTGCGGCTGGGCATTGTGCTGCATCCCCTTTCAGCTGTGTGACTCACCCCAGGGTCTGGGAAGTGGAAGACACTGGACAGAGTGACGGGTACCTCCCACAGGCCTCTGGACTTGTCCACTGGCTCTTCTTTGTGGGTCACGAATAACAATGTGGACCTCGCGCTGCAAATTTCAAGGAAATCTTGCCGGGGTGGTGGGCTGGTGGGCCACCTGCTGCTCATTAGAGGTCCCGTCTGGCTCTTTTCCTGGAGGGTGAGTGGTAGATTGCTGACACCTGTTTTCCCATCCAGCCTCGGGATGTGAAGTATGCATTAGGAATGCCTGAAAGTGCTTCCTTGTGTGAGTCTGTGGGGCTTGGTGCTGCTTGGAGGGGAGGGGGTCGTGGACTCAGTGATGGGAGGGGAGCTGAGAAGACCAAGGGGGAGAAACTGCAGTGTGAGTGGAACTGAGATTCTCGTCCTCATGGAGTGGCTTCTGACTGTGCTCCAGACTGCGTTCCATGTGGCCGTGATAAACGCAGTCACCCACTGAGCAACGGAGATGTGGCCTGTCCATGGGAAGACCTCAGAAGTTTCTCAAGTGACATGAACGTGTAGTTTAAACTATCAGCATATTAGAAATGGGAGAAAAATAATGCCCTCTTCCAGCCAAACTGATCAACATTAAGTTATTTTAAACTAATGACAACCCCATGGGCTATATCCCACCAGGCTCCTCTGTCCATGGGATTCTCCAGGCAAGAACACTGGAGTGGATTACCATTCCCCCCTCCAGGGGATTGTCCCGACCCAGGGATCGAACCTGGGTTTCCTGCGTTGCAGGCAGATTCATTACCACCTGAGCCGTCAGAGAAGCCCAAACTGGGCCTTAAATATGTACAATTCAGGTGTCTGGATGGCGTGATCAATTTCTCTGCACAGTTCTGTCCATGGGTTTTCTCCTCCCCTTGTTACCTGCCAGAAAGTCTCATAAAAACAGATAGCATTGAAACATGTATATTATCATATGTGAAGTAGATCGCCAGTCCAGGTTCGATGCATGAGACGGGGTGCTCAGGGCTGGTGCAGTGGGATGACCCTGAGGGATGGCATGGGGAGGGAGGTGGGAATGGGGCTCAGGATGGGGAACACATGTAAATCCATGGAGGATTCATGTCCATGTATGGCAAAAAACACTACAGTATTGTAAAATAATTAGCCTCCAATTTAAATAAAATGAAAAAAAAAAAAGATGATGGACCAGAGGGCCTAATGTCACAGAGAAAGAGTGCCTGTTGTCTGCAGTGCATGTTGCTGAGTGTGAAGGCATAACAAGAAGCGCAAGGCAGAGGCTCCAATCCCAGCTTTTTCAAGTGCTGGCAGGTTACTGGAAAGAAAAAACATCCATATCAGAGGTAGCATGATTCCATAGCAGACCTTCTGAGCAAACAGATGATCCACATTTTCAGTGGGTTTGGGAAAGGAAGAGAACTCCGAGTTGGTAGGTCAAGGAGGATGTGGAATGTGTTCTGGGTAGTGAGGAATGAAGAGAATGCGTTGCCAGTGAGGTGTATACATGATGCTCTTTCCCTGCATCACTGTGCTGTGGAATTAAAGGGTGTTTTTTAAGTGGTGGGAACATTTTCCCCTGACTCATTTGTGGGACTTGGCCAGGTCTCCTTGCAATCATTGGCCTCCATCTGTGAACTGTGGATGAACGGGGTTAGGGTTGGGTCATGGCCTTGGACCAGAGTAAAATTAACTGGCTCATAATGTGATTGAACTAATGACCTTGGCCTCATTACCACTATGTTTTAACCAGTTGAGTCAATCAAACGTTGCAGAAAGGGTAATCAAGGTATCTTTCAGAAAGCAATGCAGATGACAGTAAACATAGGAGTGGAATCAAAGCCAGGTTTCTTGCCTTATGAGGTGTGTCCCTCTTTATCCTTGAGGTTTTACACTTGTTTCTGCATCTAATGAAAATATTGTGGACAAAACAAAAAGGACACTGACTTTCCTGTGTTAGCATTTTTGACATGAGGCAATTTGTAGTCATTTTCTTGCACAGTGTCAGACAGTTTTTGTAGGGCAAAATCTGTTTGAGCAACAATGGTGTTTCTAATTTTAGGTGTGTAGTGTCCTATGCATTTACTGATGGTGCCTTTCTCTTTTTATTTCAAGTCTGAACAACCCAGTCCTGCCAGCTCCAGCTCCAGCTCCAGCTTCACACCATCCCAGACCAGGCAACAAGGTATCCACATCTCCCAGGCCAGCTCGGAGACATTTTTCTCATAAAACATCTTAATGACTTGATTTATGGCCTATTTTCTACTGTTTTATTATTTGAATGATAACTTGGCTTTTATGCAGTTGTATTTATTTCCCCTAGGAATGCACTTGAGTATTGTTCTGCTGTATGAGGCCAGCCTCTAGAAATTCCCCTTTTTCCAGTCCCTGCCATCAGAGTCCCATTTTACAAAAGGATTATAGACACAGCCCATTCCAGGGAGTTCCCAAAGGAAATACAATAGCGAAAGCTGGACTTGAGAGGCTTTGACAGAGAGAAATAGGTTTTAGTCCCCCTCCTGGACATCTTTCATTTTATTATTTTTCTACAGATTAATAGACTTTTTTCTGTGGTGAGTGTTAATGTGCTGTCTTTAGAATATATTTTCTTCTACTCAAAATAAATTTAGTAAGAAAATTTAAACTGAAACATTAACTAAATATATGTTTCGTTTTTCATGTGTGGAAACTCTACAAACACAGGCCCGCTTTTCAATTTTTTTTTTTTTTAAACAGGGAAACTGAGATTATATCAAGAAATAATCTGTTTCTGGGCATCACATTGCACACTACCTTTTTTGATTGACCACACTGAATTCCTGATGGCCTTGCATGTTTTGAAAAGGATTAAACTGTTGTGTGCGTTTAGGCTAAGGCTAAGCTTCCTGGAAAAAATAAAAGACACTGTTCATTTTGGCTGTTTAGAGTTCTTGTTCCACTGAGTTCCCGAGATAAAAGCCCATTACAAAAGCAGAGAAATTTGGAGTTTGCAGAATGTGAGATGACATAGAGTCAACACTTATTTTAGAAGTAAGGCAGTGATAGCTCAGAGAGCCTATCACAGATTAGCCTTTAGGAACTGGCTAATCTAGGGTGAAAGTGCCTCCCTCACTCTCTCCATTGTCCTCACAATCTCTTCTGTTAAGATTAGAATTATCTATTTTGATTTCATTACATTTCTAGTAGTATGAAAATAAACCACATTAATGCATTTTTCTGTGAATTTAAATTTTTTTTTTTTTTTACATTTTAGAATAAAATAAGTTCTGCCTTGACGTTTCTTTCCCATCTAATACTGGATACTGTTTTGAATATTCTGGGCACTGATTTAGTATATGGTCTTGTTTATGTAAATTCATGCCAATATTTTGCCAGGAAATTCTTAAAAAGTAAAATAAAATTGGCTACACAAAATTGTTGCAACAAGACCTTGTGTCCAAGATCAATATGAAGATCAGAAATAGGACATTGCACCATGGAATTGAAATACTTTATAATCTGAACTTGACTGAAATGCTTGCTTGACCTGAAATTGACCTTGAAATAAAAGGAACAGCTAAACCTTAATAGATCAAAAACTACCACACAAAGGCCGCCTTGCTAAGAACAAGTTACAACCGTGGTGATTTATTAGTCTCAACTTTTCAATACATGGATTAACCTAACAAAACATTCAATTTACTAACAGATCTTTCTGTTTCTTTTAGGTGTGATTTTTCTTAGGGAAGAAAAATGCACAGGAAAAAAGTTGCTAGGAAATAGAGATTTTCTAAAGAACATTTTGGGGCGTGTGTTATGAAAGCAGTAGTGTTTTGGCAGAGGTTGCATTCCAGAAACTACCAGATTTATCATGTAAATTGTATAACTGTATCTGATGATGGTAATTTTTAAGCAATGTTCTGTGCTGGTAAGCTATCCCCCTGTGTCTGCTATCGCTAAGTATATTTGATTACCTGTGGTTCATTGTCATTGCTCAGGTCCTTTAAGGTCTATAATGAAAGATCTGCATTCTGATGACAACGAGGAGGAATCAGATGAGGCAGAAGATAATGACAATGACTCCGAAATGGAGAGACCTGTAAATAGAGGGGGCAGCCGAAGTCGCAGGTGAGTGTCTTGGTAGAGATGAGGTTCCCTGGGATGGAATCATACCTTTTCACTGGATCTAAGAGTATAACCACAGCAAAAATGTGAAATACTAAAAACGATGCCAAGTAAATAGTCACATTCATTTTTTTTTAAGTATTTTGAATTTGTTTTATTTATTTTTATTAAAGTATAGTTGACTTAACGTTAGTTTCAGGTGTATAGCATAGTAATTCAATAGTATAGTATATATGTATTTTTTAACTGGAGGATGCTTGCTTTATACTGTTGTGTTAGTTTCTGCTATACAACACAAGTTAGCCAAAACTCTCTCTCTCTCTCTCATATATATATATATATATATATATGTGTGTGTGTGTGTGTGAAACCCCTCCCTTTTGAATCTCGATCCCACCCACCCCTCATCCCACCTCTCTCGGTCATCAAAGAGTGCCAGACTGGGCTTCCTGTGTTATGTAGCGGCTTCCCACTAACTATTTATTTAACACCCCCATGCTGGGTCCACAAGTCGGTTTACTACATCCGCATCTTTGTTCCTGCCCTGAATATAGGTTATCAGTACCATCTTTCTAGATTCCATATATAGATGTTAATACACGATATTTGTATATAATATATACTATTTTTATAGATTACATGCTGTACAAAGTTTAAGTTGGGGCACCTTGGCATGCTTACACTCACTGTTCCCCAGGGAACTATTTATCCCTTGTTCTCAGAAAGGAGAAGTTTTTCCTCTATAAATTTTACAGAGAAAAAGTCCTATTGGAAGTTTTTGCTCTTCAAAGTAAATGCCAGGATGGCAGGACTGGCTGCTGAAATGAACTCTGCTTTCATTTGAAGAATTTGTGTAGCTTCGTTGTTGTAGGTATTCATAACTCAGAATTTGAGGAAATATGTTCGCTGTTTGTAGTTAGAAATGCATGATTGATTTCAATGAATTATGTGTGACCTAATTAAAACTAGGATCACCTGTGTATTTTCCAGAAACGAAATTCCTTTTAAGTGTGCTGACTGTTACTTAAGGAGCTTTAATGGGGCGAGGCATACTTCTGCATTGGAAAGATGCTAATTCATGTCACTTATAATTAATAGTCAACCTGAAATTGCCTCGAGGATTTTATTTGTCATGAGAAAAACAAATTGCTGTGCTTACTTTAATGGGTTTTGAGTAGGAAAAACTATGAATCTATTTGAACTTAAAATCCAATTACATTGATAATATATTGCGTTAAGTCTTTTCCCATTATCCATTACTGGGTAGCAGGCCCTAAAATTCCCCAAAATGATGTGATCTTAACCCAAACTGGACAGACCATATGTTTGCTAATTGGTAATTCCTTCGTGTCCTTGGAGAAGAGCCTCCTTAGAATATGTACCCTGTCCCATCTCTCAGTGGTTCTTTCTTATGGCTGTACTCAATTCCTTTTTCTCTACTCGTCTCCTCAAATCACCCATATGTATTCCTTTTAAATAAGAGAGGCATAAGGAACCTTATGGTCTTGGCCTTATAATGTTTCCCTTTACAAGTCTTTAATCAGACAAGAAGGAAACTGATGGGGCAAAAAAAAAAAACACCTAAAAATGAACTGACACTTGTAGGTCAGTTCATCTGACTACACTTGTAGTCAGATGTAGGAGCATCTTTATAACAATGGAAATCCTGACCACTGACTGCTTTTACATTTAGCTGGTGAAAAAATGCATAACCAGTCTAGATATCTCCCAACTTACTTTTAGTATGTAGAAGACCTGGATACTCTGTGATGTGCTGCGGCCTGTCCCCTCTTTGCCTTGTCCCCTGAGTCAACATGGGTCAGATCATACATGTTTGTGAGTTGACTGATGTGTGATGCATGTTGTTTGCAAGGCTGTCCCTCCCTCCTGACATATGCTGTTGGCACAGTCCCCGCCCGGGTAACATTTGATCTTCATTGCACTTGTGAAGTCTCAACTGTTTAATCAGTTTAAATACTCAGCCTTCCACTTCAGTCAAGAAGCATTTTAAAGCGGCGCTTCAACTGAACACTTCATTAATGTAATTTAGTTAAGAAAAACAAGTTCCATCAGTTTTTTCCTAAAAGGATGTCCCAGTGTATCCTTTTCATTTCCTGTCTCATATCTTATCTATCTGAACGTATTATAGACCTGGAATGTGATTGCCTATTCAGAATGACAGAAAAACTATCCTGATTTCTAAAGCATTTTCTGTTTCTGAGAAGAATATTGTATTAAGTTGCTATATAACCAAAGAGAGGGAGCAAACACTGAAGGACATTTCTAAAAGAGTACATACATTCAGCAGAGTAAATAAAGAAATATCTCCTATTCTCGCTGAAAGAAAATTCCATTTTGAATGGAAAGGAAAAAAAATGAGGAGGTGATATTTTTATTGTCTTTCATTGTTGAAAGACATTGTATTTTTCTAAAGCAGTTTTCCCAAACACACTGTCTTTTCATGTTCTGTGGTGTATTTCCAGGGAATTGTATCGGAACTAGGGTCAACTTTGCATCATGACACAGTGGAAATGATTGGTGATGGGTCTGTCATGTTGAGCTTCACACCTCCCACCCTCAGATGTCACCCTGAACTGTCAGTCCTGCAGGGCCATGATCCACATTCTTCTTAGCAGTTACTTCCATTCCTGCACCCTTTTATTTTAGCCGTACTTGTAAAATTTTCACCTGTAACAAATAGGCAGAGGGAAAGGAATGGGGAAAAGTAACCTGTGAACTGTCTGATTTTGCTGAACTTCCAGCTTGGGTGACATGCTTATGACAGTAGGTGGATGGAGCTGGAACAGGGAGATAAATGAATAAATGAAGGCAGCAAAATATACTGGCTGAGTACTAGGGCTGTGGGTCACGTTGCTTGGATTTGAATCCTAGAACCAGCACTCTTACCTCTGTGACCCTATGTGAGTGATTCAGTCTGTCTCAGTTTCCTTATCTATGAAATGGAGATTATTAAATGAGAAGTAGTAAGTCAAATGTTTAACCCCTTTCTAGATACAAAGTAAACGCCAGCAGGTAGTAGCGATTGCATGAACTAAAACCAGTTCCCAATGATTAATGTTTGGATGCCTTGCTCTCTACCCCTAATTCTTTGGATATTTCAAGAATTGTCTGTAACGCTGCGAATGACTTCTCTGTTTCTTTTCAGAGTTAGCTTAAGTGATGGCAGTGATAGTGAAAGCAGTTCTGCTTCCTCACCCCTACATCATGAACCCCCGCCACCCTTATTAAAAACCAACAACAACCAGGTAAGCTTCTGGGTCTGCACTTCTCACGATTCTGCAGAACTCAAAGTATGCCAGGCTTTTTACCCCTTAAATTTTAAACAAAGTCCCTCTTGACAGCAAATATCTGGGAATCTACAACCTTAGGACTAAACACATAGGGTAAAAGAACTTAAGTTGTCACAAAAGTATGACATTGGATGAGTTAGTTAAATGTCAATAGATGCGGGACAGGATGGTAACAAAAAGTGTTGCCCATTTACTCCTGATTTCTGTATATTTTCCCCGTCAGTTGGGAAGAATATGACCTTTGGAGCTAGTATGAAGCCTGGTTCTTGTTTTACTGACTTATAGTAGTTTATTGGTACAAAAAAATTTTTCAATTTAGCCTCAGTTTTCTCATCTGTAAATGGGGATATTAATGTCTACCTTACTGGCTACTGGGAGGGTGACAAAAAAGTATGTGTAAAGAGCATGAAGCATGGTTCATACTTCTTGGCAAACAGGTGATGATATATGGTTAGTATAGGTGCTCTGCCTCTGTGCTTATCCAGGAAGAAAGGATTATCACTTGGGATTGTAAGGAATCATTTATAAAATATAGAGTAAACAATGGTCATTATCACTGTTGTTATAAATCCAGCTAAAGGAAAGCTTATTAATTTGATAATCAGAGTAAAGAATATAGTTATTTGGATAGGTCTAGGCAGAGCTTGCAAAGCTGCGATGAAGAGCTTTTGTTAAATGAATGATTATTTTAAACACTTGATAAAATAAGCTGTTTTCAAGTATTGTAAAAAACCTCATTATGCATTGGGTTGATTCTCTATTACCATGTTATTCTTTTTTCCTTATTTAGACAGATTCCATGAGACCTCACAATAATTGCTTAATTCAAGTTACCATATGAATGTTAACTTGAAAATGTGGTTTGTAAAATTATTCTGTTTCACAGGTGTCCTACCTGTTGTTTTAAATGGCCTTATCCTTGAAATCTGTGAGCTTTCTTTTATGGGGAAAATGTGATTTTTATAGCTAAAGATGTTTTCATTTCAAATTTCCTATAAAGCAAAAATCTCTTAAAATTTAAAATTCCTCATTTAACTGATCTACAACTTAAAGCCTCCATTATTAGGTAGGAATAATATCAGTGTTCTTTACCTCACCAGTTACAATTCAACTACAGTTTCCTTGTGTCCTACATGTGACTGCAGGCCCAACCTCGTCATCCATTACAGACTGACCTGCAAGGAGTTGTACTTTCTTCTTCCTTATCCTAACTCCCCACAGTCCGTGTGTCTCCCCACCTCCAGGGCCAGCCATACCCATGACCCAGCCAGCTGTCACCTCAAGTGTGGCTGCCCAGTACTCCCAAGTCCAGCATGTCAGGGGAAACTGAGGACCACGGGCATAACCATCATTGCCAGTCAGTTGAGAAAAGGGCCCTAGGCTGGCTAGCTAGATAACTTTGACGATTCTTTTGTAAGTGTATGCTTCGGTATAAACTGTCAATAGAATAGCATTTGGACCTTGAATATATTTTTATATCCAATTTCAACCTATGTAGGCCTGATTTCTGCTTCCAGTGGGTGGTGTATTGGAATTAGGATTCTTCCTGGGCGGTGATGGTGGCCTTGGCAGGGCCAGGAGGGCAGGGCATTATAGGATGTGCTTTTGTGCCCTGCAGTAGTCTCCTTCAGCATTGTTCCCAGGTGGAGTGAAGACTATGCTTGCTAAATAAATGCAGCTCCAACAAGCCACCATCTTGCCTTGCAGACAGAACTGCCTGGACCTGCTGCAGTCTTGACCTGGCCCTGGTTTCATGGAAAGGTTTAGATTCTTTGTCAGACTTTTTTTTTTATTGACTGTCTGGCAGAATGAAAAAAAGCAAAACAAAATTGAAATGGTACCATCTATCTAGAAAGGGTAAAAACTACTTTATCCGATTAAATAGCATACCACTGGTTTCTTGGCATATGTTTATTTGACAAATGTAGCTTCACACATGTGAGTCATCAATCTCCCAGGAATACTCAGTTATATGTCACTTTCTCCATACACCTAGAAGCATAATAAGGAGGTCCATATGCTTTCACTTTTAACTAGTTAAGGGTAGGAAATATATGTACCCCAAGGGTGCTTTCCTCTTTGGACCTGTGTCTTAGAACTGGAGTGTGTTTAGTCGTGTGTGTGTGTGTGTGTGTTTGAGTGTGATAGTGATGATGATGAGATGATCTGAAAGTTCATGTGAAATAAGCGAAAACTTACCAGGAAGGCCAAACTGTGAAATGGGCAGACTCTTGAGTCTTCTTCTTTCATATCCCTCGCCTATTCTCTCTCTGTCTCTGTAGGTTGACAGTAGTCTCAAAGTTTCTGTAAATTACCAGGCAAAGTTATGGTTTCCTTACCTTTTCTCAATTTTCTCGGGACTGGGGAAGAGAGAAAGTGCTCACTGAGTCAGACATTTCTAATTCTTGGAAAAAAAGTGAACAGAGAGAGAGCCATATGTCAACAAACCAAGTAATTAACCTGAGTATTGTTAGGAGCTACTAGTGATCATTAACATCAAAGACCCAGTGGTAGAGAATCCATCTGCTGAGTAATTGAGTTGTCAGTCCTCACAAAAGAATACAGAAAAATAATAATCTTGAAAATCTGATTCTCAAGCCAGATCCTCAGATTAAGGATAGTAGCGCAACTCATCATAGTTTTATTTTCATAGACTATCACCTGCATACATGGTGCCTCTCAGCAGTCTGGGTGGCTGTTTTTTCTCCCTACAGCTTAATAGAGAAGAATAATGCTGTGCCATTTTAGCCAAAGTTTTTTTTTTTTAATCTTCAAACTTCTTTATGTGAATTTCAAACAAAATCAAAATTCTAGATCCTTTTTGGCTGAAAGTATTGAAGGGGAGGGAGGAGAGGGGGGACCTCAAAGGAAGGAAGCGATCCATCGGACCCAAGTTAATATTCAGAATATCATAAATCACCTATCAGCCTGGGAGGCGTGTTGAATGAAATAAAAGAGTCCATCCAGTTAAACTGGTTTGAAATTGGCCTGTGGAAGACAAGGTGCCATATTTTTCTATTCTGGAGTCGTTTCCTTAAAGATAAGAAATGATCATAAATAAAACAATTGTCTTCAGCATGGATCAGCTCTCAGAATGAGGTTTTGACAAAGCTGTTTATTTTGGAGCAGGGAGAGATCAAAGCAGGAAGATTAACTGAGCCCTCTCTGGGCAGCCCCTCAGTAACTCGAGGCGGATCACTGACACCCGGGGCTTTTGTTCCTGCCTCTGCGGCTTCAGAAGAAAGAAACCAGGATTTCAGTGTCTGTCTCTGGGCCTCCTGTGCCGCAGCACTTATGGAATGTGTAGGATGGGATTTCAGCGCCCTGCGTGTTCTATTTTCTGCTTTGAAGAGAAGGTGGTGGAACTCTCTCAACCTAGTTCACGACTCTGTGGACCCCATGGAGAGTTCTCGGTCACTTGGTCCCCAGAGAACAATGACTTGGGGCAGGGAATGGCGGGGTACGAAGGGGAAGGATATGATGGGAACAGAATTCGGTTTTCTAATGCACAAGGCAGGCAGACAGGGGCTGTTTTTTCCCACTCGCCTGCATTCACAGCAGATCGGCTCTGCCTGGCCCAGCCCTGCATCTGAGTTGGCGAGGAGTGCCATCTACTGACCTACTTACTCCTAGGTCGCAGTGCGAACGAACGTTCCCTCGAGGTCTCATTTCCAGCCAAAATAGAGAAGGGAATTCTGAATGTAGTGGGGGTGTTCGGTTTCCTTTACTAAAAGCTATTGCTTTGCCTCTGCGATTAAGTAATTTCCTTGTGTTGCCAGAAGTATTATGTTTGAAATTAGCCCGGTCACGTTGGTCATCTGGTATCTTAATCTCAAAAACGAAGGAAGAAAGGCGATTCTCAGGCAAGATGCTGTTAGGAGCTCACTTCTTATACATTTCCCTAAATTCAAACAAACATGTATTCCTTTTGAGAAGTATTTGGTCTTTTCTACAATGTCATCCTCAGCAAGTAAAGTGCTTTTTAACAGTAGAGAATTTCATGGCTAAATGGGAACCTGGATGCTCCCTTGCTCCTAGCTCTCATTTTATTTGTCTCATTTTTGTCAAAGTTCAAAAAAACATTAAATGTTAGGGCTGGTACCTGAACTTGGGTTTCTGAGCCCAATCAATGCTCTCTTCACAAGTTAAATTACAAAATAAATGTGGATTCATTTTAAAAGTCTTCTGTGCATTTTGGAAGTGGTAGACCTTTGAACAGAACTGTGAGACTTGTGTGTGTATGTGTGCTAAAGCAGAGTAAACTTCAATATCTCCTTTATTGGCATTTTTTTCCTCAATATTAGCTTCAGATTGTAACTCATTTGATAATGAGAATATAATGAAAAAGACAAATTACCTTTGCCTTTATGTTTTTATATGTCTGTAAACACTCATCAATAATTTCAGTGGTTCTCACCATTTTAAGCATAATTCTCAATTTTGAAAATTCTAATTAATCAACTGTGTTTATTAACTAATAATATATTTCTCCTTTTTATTAATTAGAAATGTAACTCCCCACCGTCTGAACAGTATGCAAAACTGCTCTTCATAACCTAAGCTATGATTGGTTCAGATCAAAGGAAAGGCACTGGGTATTTTGTCATGGGTAAACACATTATTTCTTAGAATACAGAAGATGGTCCTGGCTCTTTATTTCTTGAGTAGGAGGATTCCAAGTTGGGAGCAGCCGGTGTGGCAGCCACCTTCACTTCCAAAGCTTCCTGAATTTAGTAGACAGGAGTGCTTTTTAGAATCTGAGAGGCAGGTACTAGAAAGGGTATTTGAGTGTTTGTCTTATCATCCTTACTGCACTAAGCATGGGTAGTCATGTTGAAACAACAGGATGAATAAGAAAAATTTCTTGCCAGAGGGGACTGTAATCTTCTACAACTCAGCTGCTGTGCATATGTGTGAGAGTGTTGTCACTAAAGAGAAGCAGCCTTGGAAGCTTAGATCAATTTCCTTATCGTCACTTTTTTTAAGTTCTCTTGCCCTGACTCAGCATTTCAGATATAAGTAATTTATTTTCCCAGAGAAAGTCAGATTAGAGGAGAAGAAATAAAATGTGAGGAGGAGAAATGCTCTTTGGAAAGTGATGTTATTATGCATTTCATTCATAGTGCTTTTGTTTATGTGGCAGGTTAGCCAAGCAGTGCTAGCAATCAAATTTAACTGTGTTCTCTTTGATCCCTAGATTCTTGAAGTGAAAAGTCCAATAAAGCAAAGCAAATCAGATAAGCAAATAAAGAATGGTGAATGTGACAAGGTAGGTTTCTAGTCTGTTACCGTGAGTAATGTAGCCCTGACACTATTGTTTCGTTGTGTTTCCCTTGATCATTCTTTCTGGTTCTCGTTTCATTTTCTTCATCAGAAGGGCCTGAAATCCCCAAATGACAGGCACTTCTTCCCAGTGCTTTGTAGTTTATTTTCAAAGTCTTGTTTACATCTCCAGTAAACAAGATAAACTTGGCCTTTTGCTATCCATGATGGCCAAGGGATTTCGGGTACATGGAATTAGGAGGTGAGAGAGTTGTGGTGGAGGTGGAGGGTTAAGGAATCTCAGACTTAAGTGAGCAAGACATCTGATCCCACTGCAGTGTGTTTTCCCCTAGTGTGCAGTCACGCATCCAAAATCTGACTTCAAGGGTTGTTGGGGGTTTGTGGCCTGTTGTAAGCAGGGTCCTCACATGCTTTGCAGGATCGGGGTAGGCCTGGATAATGCCTCACAAACCTTTATTTGCTTTCATTGCAAATGGCACGAAGAATACCCAGGCATTTATGCTAACAAAGACATGAGTCTGAGCACATGAAGGTGCACCCCAGCCTTTTCAGGGGAACTCTTGACAAGCCAGATGCTAATTTGGATAGTGACCTCTATTTTTCGTAAGACATTCTTCTGTCCTGTTACTTGCTGTTCACTGTCCATGTTAGATATGACCAGGAGAGGTTTTTTCCCCCTCCAACTTGCCCTAATTACATGATTAGTAATATGCATTGATACTCCCATGTTCAAACTTAGAAATATTATAACTAAGAGAAAAAAGCCTAAGGTGGAAGAATAATTGAAAAAAAGGATATGTACTGTGATAATATGCTTAAGCTCACAATTTTTCATTGAATTCCCTTTCTCTCTTTAGAGGCATTGTTGGGAGAGGGTTAATCCTGTTCACTTGGATCTTACTGAGAGTAAATAAGTTCACAAATTGACTTTTGTAAAAAAGCTGCCTTGAAAAAAAACTAGTTGGCCAAAGGAGAGTTGGTCTGCAAAGGCCTTGGGCGGTGCATCCACACAGCTTAGAGTAGAAGGTAGAATGTGCAGCCTCTGACCACCTCTGGTATGTTCTTACTTGTTTATCCTTTTATTTTTGAACTGCTTCCTAAATGCTTGTCGTTGGGGGCATACCCTTCTCTTTCAGGCATACCTCGATGAACTGGTAGAGCTTCACAGAAGGCTGATGACATTGAGGGAAAGACACATTCTGCAGCAGGTGAGGAAGGCTTCTGAACACCACCCTTTGCAGAAGCCTTGAGGTCTGGTTCGTCCTGCGCTGGTGTGGCAGCGCCTGGAGGCCACACTGGCCACATGCTGTCTGGGCCAGTGCCACCTGCAGAATATTTGGGGAGGGGGCTTATTTCCAAGGCTACCTGGAAGTCTGCTTTGGGGCTTCTTTGGTGCCACAGACAGTGAAAACGGGGCACTTGGGGAAGTGACGATGCTGCAATATACTGATCTCAAGCCATCTGATGCTGTTGTGTGGGCTGACCAGGGGATGGGAGGAATGCAGAAACCTTTGGGGCCAGGCTTCTGGTTTCATGGGAAAACAGTGATAAGAACTGCAGTCAAGTGCTGTAAACATTTGTGATTCAATTTAGTAACCTTTGCCAATGCTATTCTAAGGAAAATAAATATTTTCCTCTTTTGTCTTATCTTGTTTAACATACATTCTATTATTATGAACTCAACTGTGGAATACTTGTAGAGTGGGGACATTTCTGTTAGTACAATTTGATGTTTTGAGAAGTAGGGTGGTTTTTAGTTTTCATACGGTTACAGTATGTGTGCCCATTGCATAACACTCAAAAAGGTTGTATTCTAAATTCCAGGGTAGGTTTGTAGATTATTTTGCTGCTTGAATTTTTTTAAAGACTGCTTTCAAATGACTTGATGTTACTACTTAATCTACCCCAGCTGTGTGTATATGTGTGTGTGTTTTTAATATTTAATGGCTGATGGTCACATTTATATTCTGTGTACATTTTTGGTTAAATCTATAAATACATACTCTCAAACTTTGCAAGTTCCCTGATTGGTGTGATAAGCTTTTTAAACCTTCTAGAGTTTCAGACTTGAACAGAAGACTACAGACCTATAATTCTTAATTGAGGATAAGTTGCATTTCTTGCATGTCTATCTAAGTGTGTAATAGGTCAGGGAGCAGGATCTGAGCGGCTTGCTCTAAGACATATCCTAGTATATCGAGAGTATTTTTCTTCAGTTTTTTTCTGTACAACTGAAAATTAGTCAGTTAGCCTGCCACTTGGCAATTATTTGGGGCCCATTTCCTGAATGGTGATGGTAAATCTATTTAGCTGATTTTCACATTTTTTCCCTGAGCACTAGCTCTGAACCACTATGGAAAAGCTGTCTAATATAGCTATTATTGCACAGGTTGGACCTAAATAGTGTCTCACAGGAGAGCAAGATAGATGTTTGGGCAGTATTGGGACCCCCTTCTCACAGAAAGCCAGCCAGTGAATCGAGGATACTAGGCCACTGGGCAGGGTCTTACCGTGGGGTGTCATTGGCATTCCCAATTTCACATTGCCCTTTATTTTGACCTTTGAAAGCATAGTGAGGGAAGGTGGCTTAACTGGAGAGTTTCATGGAAGTGGATTATTTTAGCATTCTAGAGGGAGAGAGTGATATCTATGAATTTTTAACCTGGCATAAAGGCACTCCAGGGCCCACAGTGTTTCAACCTAATTGCATTCCCAGGCCGGTTGAAAGCTCTCAGTCTTTGGCCTTTTGCCTTGTAATGCAGCTGAGGCTTGTGATTATGATACCATGATGCATGTCCTGTCACGGTTTACTGCTTAATTAATTCCTATTGTAAAGCATAGCACTATTGAGCACTGATGTTATTCTCCACCTTGAGCGCTGCTCATCCCGTGGACTGCATTCCGGAGTCTATGTCTTTTCTGCCATGCAGACTGTAGCACCTGAGATAGGATTTCTAGTGAGCCCGGGATCCCATCCCAGTCCTTTTCCTATGAAAGGCATCCCATCAGAAAATCTGGCCTGACATTTTTATTTGGCTCACAAAAAGTGGTTTATCTCTTTTACTCTGGGGTCATGCAGTGCTGGCACCCGGCATCCAGGTTAATGAACAGAAAGCATTAGATCAAGAGAGGCTGTGTTCTTAAGGCCCTTTTCCATCAGGTAAAAATGTAGTACAGTGGACACAGTCAAAACCAGAGATGTCAGTACCTCGGACTAATAATTTCATTCTTCTTTAAACCACATGTTTAGCATTTATTTGGAAAGGGAGACTGAACACTTCTAAACTCTCCTGCAGTTCCAGCTCTGAGTCTGGGCTTGCATCCTCCTCAGGAGGTAAAAAATAACCTCTGAGGGAAACCAGGGCTTCCTTAGAGGCTGGTTCAGCAGTTTGGGTAACAGCTATTAAACAGAATTTTCTTTAGGGAGATGAGCAATAAATGGTATGGCAGAGTGTTATAACAATGGGGAGAACTCTCCCTGAAAAGTGTTTTGCCGAAAGTGATCTTCTCCACCCTGGGGAATCTCCTGTTGTATTTTAGAATTCCTTGAAGATTTGAGCCTGATGGCCCACCTCCTAACCCCAATAGGACACATGTTGTCACAGTCATAGAAGGGGCTTCCCTGTCCACACAGCAGGGGCCATTCTGCAGGAAGACCTAGCTCACCCCAGCACTGACTTCCCTCCAGACAGAAGCAAAACTTGTTCATGACTTCTCACTCCGTGAAGAGGCTGCTTTGGGTGAAAAGAATCCTTTTAAAAAGTGTGTGTGTGTGTGTGTGTGTGTGTGTGTGTGTGTGTGTGTGTGTGTGTGTGTGTGTGTGTGTCTGTGTGTGTGTGTGTGTCTGTGTGTGTGTGTGTGTCTGTGTGTGTGTGTGTGTGTGTTCAGTCCCTCAGTTGTGTCTGACTTTTTGCGACTTTCTGGACTGTAGACCACCAGGCTCTTCTGTCCATGGGATTCTCCAGGCAAGAATACTGGAGTGGGTTGCCATTTCCTCCACCAGGGGATCTTCCCAACCCAGGGATCAAACTCACGTCTGCTGCTCTGCAGGCAGATTCCTTACCACTGAGCCATCAGGGAAGCCTATATACACATACATACATACATACATACATGTATATATATATGCATATATATGTAAAATCAGACTACAAATAATTTATTACCTTTTTATAATTTTTTATGACTTTTATAACCAGGGTTGGGGGGAGGAGCCATAGACTTAACAAGTGGATCTTACCCCTTAAAAAAAAAAAAAAACTTGCATAGTACCCCCTCCAAAGCTGATGTGGCAGGAAATAATCCATCACAAAATTTTCACAACCACCATCATCTGAAGAATCAGCTCAGCAATTTACATGCTCTTCCTCTTTCACTACCTATAACATAATATGTGCCCTTGCCTGCTCTCCCCCTCTGCAGCCACTCTGTCTTTTATTATTGCTGTTATTTTGGAGTTGGATTCATCATTGCCATATGATGCAAGGTAACGACACCAGGGTGGCAGCATGTGCATTTGCAGATCGGGGAGTCCTATGGCAGGGCAGCAGGGTGTCCTTCAGGGACCAGCAGGGTGGTGTCTGTAGGCTGTGTGACTTGTGTCATTACCATAAAGCATGTTAATGCTCTGTTTCTGATGTTCTAACTATCAGGATTCCTGGAAAGGAACCCACATTTATTTTTCTTTATGAAGTCTTTACTTAATTGAGGGTGTAGATTCATGCTCTAATAATTCAAATCATTAATGCTGTTCCCATTGGCAAATAGTCCTGAACGCCCCATCTGTTGGCACCGCACTGCTCTAAGGCCGTCTTTGCCTCCACCTTGATGCATTCTTACAAGCTCCCATAAAAATGCAGGGCTCATTTAGTGAGATTGATCAGATCCCCTTCAGTTCTTTGTGTGTGTGTGGCTGCAGGCAGGGTGGGGTGTGCTGTTTGTGGAGGAGGCAGGAGAGCTGTAATCGAAGCCCTAGAACCTACAAGATAGTACAATGCCCGTGAGGTGATGGGGTTGAATGTCCTAGTGGGTAAATGTGTTTATTTGCTTTAAAACCAAGTGGCCTTTTCTAGAAGGTGTTTTTATTATTCTGTCTTCCACTTATTGTTTAGTAATTAGTAAGCAACTAGATGGAGTCACAGAATTCTATTTTCTTACAATGGTGAGTTACCTGTCATTTTCAAGGGAAAATATAGGACTGTACCTCTTCACCCCCACATTGTGGTGTTAGTTTGTCATTTAAAAAGATTTTTTTGTTTTTGATTTTTTAACATCTTTGTTGGATTTGCTGCAATATTGCTTCTGTTTAATGTTTTGATTTCTTGGCCGTGAGTCATGTGGGATCTTAGCTCCTCAACCAGGGATTGAACCCACACTGCTTGCAGTGGAAGGCAAAATCTTAACCATTGACCCTCCAGGGAAATCCCTTGTTATTTCAACTACTTTCCTTCAGCTGCTATTCTCCCTGTTTTCTTTCCTCCCTCCTGCAAACTTTTATTATACTTTTTTTTTTAATTTCAAGGAGATCTTTTTTGACTTTTAGCTTCTGGCATTTTCCCTGCTTCATTTGTTTTAGTGCTGATGAAATGGCCAACAGTTAATGAGGGGCAGAGGAAAAAGCACTGGGTGTGAAAACTCATGTGCTGTATAGTTACCTCCCGGATAATTAAGGATAAGTTTATGTTTACATGGTAGTCATAATCATGTTGCCCTCATCTATGTAGCAATTTGCAACTTATAAAGAAGCTTCATGTTCTGTGTATTATTTAATCCTCTAAACAACATTGCATGATAGGTAGAATGGGTGGCTTTTTCCCCATTTTACAGATGAGGAAATTGAGGCTCAGAGGTTCTGATATTCTGTCCAACGCCATTCAAAGAGCAGAGTCGGGATCAGTTCAGTTCAGTTGCTTAGTCATGTCTGACTTTTTGTGACTGCCAAGCTTCCTTGTTCATCACCAACTCCCGGAGCTTGCTCAAACCCATGTCCATCAAGTCGGTGATGCCATCTGAGCATCTCATCCTCTGTCGTCCCCTTCTCCTCCTGCCTTCAGTCTTTCCAAGCATCAGGTTCTTTTCCAATGAGTCAGTTCTTTGCATCAGGTGGCCAGAATGCTGGAACTTCAGCCTCAGCATCAGTCCTTCCAATGAATAGTGAGGACTGATCTCATTAGGATTGACTGGTTGGATCTCCTTGCAGTCCAAGGGACTCTCAAGAATCTTCTTCAACACTACAGTTCAAAAGCATTAATTCTTCGGCACTCAGCTTTCTTTCTAGTCCAACTCTCACATCCATACCTGACTACTGGAAAAAACATAGCTTTGTCTAGATTGACCTTTGTTGGCAAAGTAATATCTCTGCTTTTTAATATACTGTCTAGGTTGGTCATAGCTTTTCTTCCAAGGAGCAAGTGTCTTTTAATTTATGGCTGCAGTCACCATCTGCAGTGATTTTGGAGCCCCCAAAATAAAGTCTGTCACTGTTTCCATTGTTTCCCCATCTATTTGCCATGAAGTGATAGGACTGGATGCCATGATCTGGAGAAGGGAATGGTAAACCACTTCATTGTTCTTGCCTTGAGGACCCCATAAACAGTATGAAAAGAGTCAGGATTCAATATGCCAAATTCAGGATTCTCTATTCTGAACGCTTGGGCATTTACCTGCTGGCCAGCTGGTTGAGAAATGGAGCCACACTCTGGGATAATTGTCATTTGCTTCTGTTGCATAAATTGAAAGGCTATTTGTGTCCATTCTAAAAGAGCTCCCTGAAGGGGCTGTTTGTTGCTCTACTGAAGTTTACACATTTTCAGTTGGTCTTTAGTATTTCTAATCAATGTAGCAAAAAAGATAAGAGTACTTTCCAGAGTAAATTAATTCAATTAATGTTAAATATATAGTAAGTATTGAATTGCCTTGAAAGGCTTATATTTGTGGACATAGCTGTGTGTGCATGTTTCTTTATGTATATGAATGTATGGGGGTGACTTATCCTATAACTATTAACTAATAAAGCCAATGAGAGTTCATTTTAGATCTTTAGTGTTAATAAGATCTAGCTTGATAAATTCTTACATGAATGTCATACTTTAACCATAATCAGAAACATACCTTCAGATAATCTCTTGATGCATGTAACTGAACGCTGAGTCTAGTGGTTTAAGCAAGTAAGACTCCCTCTCTACCCCTGCATCCTGCCTCCCTGCCACCCCATATAATAACAGGCCTGGAGGTAAGTGACTCATGGTTGGTGTGGTAGCTTAAAAGATGCACTGAGGACATAGACTCATTGCCATTTTGCTCTGCCATCTTTCATATCTTTGATTCATCCACATGAGGGGAAGACAGCTGCTGCACTTCCAGAGTTGCATCTTCTTTCCAGACAGGAAGCGAGCAGAGGGCAAAAGTCACCTGCCCATAGTCTATACCCTTCTGAAACTTTTCCTAAAAGCCCAGTGACTTTTGACAAACTGTGAATAGCAGTGTCTGCCCAGCGCTGCAAGTGGGTCTGGCAGGCCAGTGTTTTAGCTGGGTGTATTGCCACTCCCAGAAAGTCAAGCTTCTGCTAGGAAAGAAGGGACACGTGAATAGGAGGTAGGCAGTCTGCTGTGACTGTCATGATTTTGCAAGGGGAATAACTGGTTTTGTTATTAAACCCATAGTTATATCTGTAAAAAAAAAAAAAAAGTTCCAGAAGTTGAATGAGGCAATAACAGCTCAGTCTGGAGTTGTGCAATTAATTGGATTGAAGTTCACTGTTCCTTTTATGTTTCTGTGGCAGTCAAATATGTCAGGAATGGGGAGCGCATTTTCTATTGAGAGCCACTGACCCATAGGAAACAGTTCACAAATTTACTGTTTTTTGAAGAAAACTAATTGTAAGAAGAGAAGGTCAAAAGTTTCCATTCTGCTGTTTTCAACTCCAGATTAGGTAATCTAAAACTTCATTGAATAAATAATAGACTGAATAATTAAAATTATTCCTCTTGGGGTGATTGAAAAAGAAAAGAAGCAAGTAAAAGAGGATAACAGACAACTACAAATAGGCCAAATGGGTTGCCAGTTGGTTTCTCTGCACAAAGTTTTTCTTTCATCTTGATGGTGATTTTCCTCTTTCCTTCACAAAGCTTGCTAAAATTAACCTCCCTCCATCCCAATTTACTCACAACAAACATACCTAAAACCTATACTACCCAGGCACAGTATCTATTTCTGATAAAATTATTTGTAAAATAGGAATAGAAAGACACATAACAGGATAAAAAATTCTTTCAAATCATAACCAACATCATTGTTACTGTTGAAACCTTAAGAAAGTGTCCTCCTGAAAACCAGGCAAAACCAACAGTGCCTCTGTCTCACCACTTTTGTTGATCATATTTCTGGAAGTTGGAGTCAATTCAAGAAATGCGGTATAGCTATTCCAAATGGGGAGACAAAGGCATCCTTTCTTTCTGTAGATAATACTTATTACCTCCAAATACTCAAGGCCATGCACTGAACATGACTGATAGAATGAATATAGATTTTTATTTATTTTTTTGTGGAAGCATAACAAAATATGCAGCTAGATCAATTTTAACAAAGTGAATGCATCTTTTGTCACCAGTAACCAAATCAAGCAATGAAACAGTCCCAGCACCCCAGAAGTCTTCCTTGAGCCCCTCTATAGTCACTACCCGTATCTTTAGGGAGGTAGAAATGGAAATGATTTCTTTTTTCTTTTTTTTTGGTGCGTTTATTGCATTTTCTAAACTTTCAACAATAAGGTAATCAGAAAGAAGAATGATCATTATGTTGATATGTGTTCTGCATGTACATATTTTTATAAGGAGTTTTGTTATTCCTAGGCTGGAATTTCCTTTCATCTGTTAAGTACAGCCACTGTCCTTTGGGTCAGTGACTAATTTTTAAAAGGGTCTTGAAATTGTATCTCCCACTAACTACCCATTCTTACTCCCACCCCTATAGTAAAATAGTCTGTTGATGACTTAAAAGTTAGGAATCAGTTTAAAGAATATGAATGATGAGAACAGGTAATCTGCTCTCATTGAGAAGTTCAAAGGGTTAATATTCCTTTGACCTACCAAATTGGCTAAGAGGTAGTTTGGTGCCATCAATAATATGGGACCTTCTTTCTATTAATGAGTCTCTTAACCCCTTGGGTTCCATATTTGACTCTCTCCCTCTCTTTTTGCAGTTTGATGCCTATTGCTTATTGCCTAAACTTTCTTTTCTTCACTCCTCTAGATTGTGAACCTTATAGAAGAAACTGGACACTTTCATATCACAAACACAACATTTGATTTTGACCTTTGCTCGCTGGACAAAACCACAGTTCGTAAACTACAGAGTTACCTGGAAACATCTGGAACATCCTGAGGATACAACAACTGGATGCATCAAAAACTATTGTTTTTTTTTTTTTTTTGGTTGTGATTTTTTTTCCTTGTTTGTTTATATGAAAACACTCAGAATGATGCAACCAAAAGGGAAAAAAATAAAAAGCAAACAACCTTCAGCTTTATTTTTCTTTAAAGCCAGTCATCATCTCTTGATAAAGGAGAGGTTCAGCAAACCAGCCTCAGCGGAACACTCTTCTCTCCAAGGAAATACCCGGGAAGAGTTAGCCTGGATAGCCTTGAAAACAAACAGATCAAACACAACACGAGAAAACTTAAAGAATGTGTATGGTATCATGTGTCTCTCTCTGTGGTGGTTCATTCCACAGGACGAATGCATATTCAACACACTGCCTTATTACATAACTGATCTATTTATTAATCGCATACTATAGAGTCGTTGAGGGAATGACACCACAAGACATTCTAATCTCTCGGTCCCGTGGATGCTCTTTCAATGCAGCGCCCTTGCCATCCCAAGCCCAGTGACCTTACTCCGTATACCGTGCCACTCTCCAGCAACTTTTTCCAAGTCCCTTAACTCGTTGCAGTCTGTATTTTCCACCTTTTTTTCCAGTTCCAGGACACAAATGATCAACTGGGGGGACCAAATAGCCACCCTGATTTTCTTCTTTGTGGTCTTTTTTTCCTGAAAGTTACAGTCCTTGGCTGTATCCATATAATGAATGATCTTGGACCATGGTAGTAAAGGCACCAAATAGGACCATATGAATTGCTGTCTAGCCTTAGTCAGTAAACCTGTAGGACTTTTAAACAAACGTGTACCGTAAACGTCCTGCATCCTACATTGTTGAGCTGTCATCAACATCCTTGTGTCTGTTTCATTGTTATGATATTAGGTAAATATGGAAGTGAATGCATTCCACAGGATCATCATTTAAAAAAAAGAAGGAATTCTGATTCTGTTTTCTAAAGAAATGTTGTAGAAATTCTTAATTTGGATCTATTTATTAGTAAGCGTTTCAGCTTTCTTCAGCTGCCCGTGTGTTACCCATCTTTACCATCAAACCTGGAGTAAGAGATTTTTGTTTGTTCTCATATGATCCTCTTAGACTCTTTTATATTTGAAAAATCAAAATCTTTCTTTGGGGGAAAACTCTTGATTATTCTGCCATAACAGATTATGTATTAACTTGTAGATTCAGTGGTTCGATACCTGTTTAGTCACTTGCTTATGTTTCCAGAAGGATTTCTTGTATTGGTGACAATAAAGATGGTTGACAATAAAGATGGTTGGGGAGGGGGGATATTTTTGTTCTTGATGTACCCTGTTTTGAAACTAGAAATCTGTCCTGTGGCATGCAAAAGAAAGCAAATTATTTTTAAAAGAAAAAAAAAAAAAAACCCAAAGTACTTTTGGTGTCATTATTCCATCTTCTCCATAAGTGGAGTCATGCAAAATAAGAACAGCTCAACACCAAGTTTTTGTGCTAGGAATTCAACTGAAAAGAAAAGAAAACGAAGAAATACTTCTGGATCCAAAGGTTCGTTCACTGGATCAGCCTTAAGAAAGTCTCTATGTGTGCTAATAGACCAGTATCTCCCTTGTTGATTCCCACGCCAGATGCTGTCTTTTCATACAGAGATTAACTAGGGTCTGTACAGAAAATGGTCTTTCCAGACCCATTCTTTTGGGCAGGAATGGAAATGCAGATTGATAATGGAGTTATTTCTGCATTTTAAAAAGGGGATTTTTTTTTTACATTGTTTTTTTCCTATCCAAAGACACTATTTTTTCCTTTAAAAAAATTATAATACAGCCATGCTCCTTGTAAATTACTTCTCAAAAGCATCCTCTCTGAGGACAAATGTACTTTTTCCAATAATGTTATGACTCCTATGATTGGCAGGACCATCCTTGAAGCATTTGTTTTGCAGTCCACTTCTCACTGTTTAATTACAGAGGAACTTCAAGTCATTTTGAACATTAGGTGACTCATGAATTGTGTGGTTTTAGTTGTGTTTTGTTTCTTTACAGGTGAAAGGGGTGGACAATGCTTATATGGAATTGTTTGCGACATTTAAAAATCTTGAAATTTTTCTAAATGTTAATTCACACATTCTAACTAAGCCAGAAATGTATGTAGCTTAACTAAAATATCTGTGCAGTTTAACTAGAAATGTATATATGTAGTGTGGGCCATTTTTATTTTTGTGTCTAATTGTGTGACCAAAACTGTGATTTGGCAATGTAAAGATGTTTTTGTTCCCTAGGTTACTGACCAAGAAACTGGTTAACATAAGAAGTAAGCAGACAAAAAGGATAGTAAGAAGGGAAGCTATTACAGTGATAAGCTTTAGGCCTAAAATTTAGGTAATGAAGCAAATGTCTTCAGAATATTGTCTGGA
Source organism: Cervus canadensis (assembly GCF_019320065.1). NCBI lineage: Eukaryota > Metazoa > Chordata > Mammalia > Artiodactyla > Cervidae > Cervus > Cervus canadensis. Next base: position 47,293,790 of record NC_057399.1, on the reverse strand, counting down.
AAGGATAAAATTCAGGAAAACTTAACCCTCACGGAGACAGAAAAATGAGTTTTCCATGAAATTCCAATAGAATAAGAGTCATATTGTTAATTTTTTTTAGAAGTTGAACTCTTGCTCTCATCTGATTTTTAAATGCAAAAATGATAAATCCCCTTTCAATTAAATTCTAATAGTTATACTTAAAGACCCACTGAGTTCTGTCACATTTATATACACTCACCTTTGAAACCTGTTAAGATATTTTTGACATGTGTGTTCTAACAGTGGCTTCAGTTTTTTTTAAGCAGGAAGGGAAAATGGCAGGGTTTAATTTCTTTTGTGTGTGTGTGTATATATATATATATATATACATATATATATATAGATGTTTCCAATAAAATTAATTGGGTGAGTGTGAATATGGTTTAAGCCAACCAGAGTATAATAAACTTTAAATTTTCCCTCAGCAGTTCGAAGGGAAAAGAAATTTATGTACAGAACTTCCCTCCTCCCCTTATCAATTAGCGTTTGCCTCTGGTTTTGCCGCTGGATATTTAGAAAAAGGTATGCTTAGTTTATAGCAGGCATGTTAGCAACAAAAATGCGTGCAACTATTTTGTTTCTTCACTATAATCCACATCTCTTTATGTAGACAAATAGATATGTCTATATATGCTTGCATATTGTGTCAAAGTAGGGGAGAACATAAAAACTTAAGATCAGGAGACAAAATCTCTAGGAGAAAAAATTCCTAGGAGAGTGTCCTAAACATTTTTAAATTGCAAAGCAAATTGCTGTAATCTGAATAATTACCCACCTGTTTTGTGGGAAGAACCAATAAAATTGGTGGTCTTCCACTAAACACATCTTCTACCAAAAATGTTTCTGCTGGTAACTTTTACAGACCCAGCTACTCTTTAAAAAAAAGTTTCAACTTGCATACCATTCCACATACTATTTAGAGCCCCACACGTGTGAATAAGTTGACATACTTGTATTTAAGAGAGACTTTATTCTTAAAATGTTTTAGGTGTCCCTAGGTAACGGAGTTGGATGTTTCGTGTTGGAAATGGCCTGTGTTGCTATTGGGTGCTGTGTGTTCATTTTTCTCACTGTGGAGGTGATCTGCTCTGGAGTAGTTTGCTGTATGCTTGTTACTTTCCACCCTTAGCACTTTTGTGTACTAATGCTGTGTACTCCATACGTACACTCATCTTAAAATCTTGCTTTGGACTGTTGCTCTAAAGCCTTGAGTATGATGTACAGACTACTACAACTGCAATGAATGTTGAGGAGTCAATTCCCATGGTTTAGTCTAGTCTTGGGCTGGAAGTCTACATCGTTTGACCTCTCTTGTTTTCTATGATGCTTTTTTATTATGTAGGCACTGCCATCCTTGAATATCCCTTGTAAAGATGCATTGAAGAAGTCAAAGGAAGACAAAGCCACCACTGTCTGTAAACTGTAAATATGTATTTTGGCACTTGTATTCCAGTATTCTGAAAATAGAGTTATGATGGAAATGCTGACAGATCCCTAACGGTGGCTAGAGCTACCATGCAGTGCAAAAATAAATTAAGTAATTGTATTCTTGAGATTACCAGTGCAAGGCCAGTACGTTTTATAAATCTGTCAGTATCTTTTTTTAATGGAGTGTGTATGTGTAGTTATGTTGAAAGATACACTGTGTATGTGTGTGTAGATGCTCCTATGTGAACTACAAGGCATTCGTTAAGATGTATTTCCCATCTCTAAAACCCATGTTGAAATGTAAGTACAGATGCACAGAAATAGGTGTTTTACTTAAATTCATATCAAATTTGTTGTGGCTCAGTTTTCTTTTCAGCGTACAGTCTTCCTGATTTGTTAAGAGTCATTTGACCAAGGTTTGGTTTCCCTTTGCATACAAGAAAAATGAGCCCCCAGCCTTTCTCAAGAAGTGATGCTGGTCTTAAGGAAGAATGAATGGCAAGATGAGAAACAGCTGGGGGCACAGTTTTGTTCCATTCATCTTTTGAGTCCCCAGGGTCTAGCACCGTATTCTGTGTCCTAAAACCAGTACATTTTTTAAGCTCTGCAAAGACTGGGCAAGAAATGGTAGGGTACATTCTTGGAATAAACCAGGTTACTTGTGCATGGTATTTTTTTCTTTTTCCCCTTTTTTCTCTGGGAGATTCTGTTTACAAACTTAACAAAGGTCTTGCATTTACTGTAGCGGCAAAAAATGCTACTTTGTTCAGACAGGAAGGAGAAAGACTACATCAACAGAGCGGAGAATGCTTTCGGTTTGGCAAGAAACCAAGGGATTGGATGTAATGCTCTCTGTAATGCTGCTTAAGAGTAGAGAGAGGTCAGATTTGAGAAACCTTATCTTCAGGTGACAAGCCCTTGAGGGGACGATAGTGGACTGCTTTGTATCTTATCAACTAGCAACTGGTTTTAGGTGTGGAAGCCTCAGTCCCAGATGGGCTCATCTGACAGCTAAGCTTTCTAATTGACCATGCGTGAATTGGACTTCTTTTCCCCTTGTTTCAGCCTAGATATTCATTTGTTTGTTTTAAAATAATGGCCTTGCATTTTCTCCAACATGGAGAAAGTCAAGGTGAGCATCCTGGGCTTGCTGAAGACAGGATGTCGTCTCCCAACTGCTATCACATGGAAAGTGCTCTGAACCTCAGTCTCCCCCCCAATCTCTGCACCCCCCGCCCCCCACCGCCCCACGCCATACTCAGAATCACATTCCCACTTGGATACCCAGGGAGTCCTGGAGAGACAGATGGCAGCTGAAGTGAGGCCTGATGCCCAGACCTCTCTTCTTGGGAATTTGGGGATATGGTGTCCAAAACAAATGGACTCATTTGTTCTGATTAGTGGAGCAACTAAGGGCATTTTATGGGTTCCCTTGCCCGGAATACCACCCAACTAGAAAAGCCTGAGCACATTTCAACGCTGCTGCTTTCTCCACCCAGTAATAGTATCCACACCTTCTGTTTATGTGGCCTCTTCCTCTTGGAGGCATTTCCAGTCTTTTCCAGAGGTTGTTAACTTGCCCTGGGCTGTCGGCACAGCCTCTTGGTCTTAATTTCCCCTTAATTAGAGAAGGGTAACCAGTGTGGTTCCCAAGCACTAGGGAGAGACATACAAGGCACAAACGAGAAAACACTCCATTAATTATAACTGGGCCCTATAGCCGTACAAAAATAATCTACTGCTGGAATGAGAAGGCTCCTGAGTCCTCGTTGATAATAACTAAGGGCGTTGGGATCATGTGCACGGAAGAGGTGGCCACAGGGAACAGAGAGATGGTGGTGTGAGAAGGCAAAGCAATTTGCTCCTTCTGCCTCGTAACATGTCTCCCAGCACATGTGGCCCCCACTGTGGAGCTCTGAAGTTTCAAAAGGGTAGAAAAGGATAAATCCAGGCCATTAAAAGAAAATAATCAAAGCTATTGAAAAGATAAAACAAATGAGTCGCACTAAAAGGGCCGCCTGTGCAAGTAATAAGGCTGAAATACTGATACCGATTTCCTAGCCGAACAGCATTCCTCACACATGTGGTTTGTGTATCCGTGTCTGGGTGGGTGGTCTGGGGAGAAGTGCTAAATGCAGCAAGCTGGCTTAGTTTTTGAGCAGCGGAGGGAAGCTTTGGGACAGGCTCAGCCCCTGGCATCTATAGCCCCTGCAACATAAAGGGGCTTTCCTTTTGCTTTGTTCCAGGAGGGAAAGTTTTAGCTTATTCATTTAAATATGAGTCCCTGTTCTGCACAGAATCAAAGGGTAGGAGGTTTGTGCGTGTGCGCGGGTGTTTTAAAGCACCTCCTTGTCCCGTGTCCCAGCTCTAGGGGATGGGATGTATGGCATAAAATGCAGTAACTCTCCATTTGTTCTCATTTATCCCCTGGGTGCTAGGCAACTATACACGTTTCTTTGGAAAGGGATGCTATTTTAAATAATACCTCAGTCTAGATAGGACACGAAAGAGTATTAAAAGCACATGTTATGAATCTGGTCCACGGACAAAAGCCAAAGGCAGATGGACTCCCCCCAAAGGCACACATATATTAATGACAAAGGAAGTGCACTCAGTTCGAAGGGGGAGACTTGTTTCGGGAGACTTCTACTCAGAAAACAAGGTGCCAGTGGATTCATGGCTTTTGACGGACACAGATCTTTGTCTGAAGACAGGTTGCTTCGTGAATATTCCTCAGAATTGATTGACTGTTGTGGTCTTTATTTAGAATATCCATCACTGGGGGAATAGATCATTGTTTTCCACATTATAATATATGCTTGTTTACAGGTTTATTTCCTATCCGCCCCTCCCCTCCCCCAACTGAAATGTAAGCCTGATGAAGACAAAGGCTTTGTCTTGTTAGCCTGCTGACTCCAGGACCTAGAACAATTCCTGGACAAACTAGGTACCTGTATTTGTTGAGTGAAAATGTGGGAGTATTTTGTAAAACATTGACCTCTTTTGACATTTGATGAAAAAAGGTTTTGTGTTAAAGCGAGTTTGGGAAGACTGCCCAGCGTCTGACCCTCTTGGAAATTCATCACACACTCCTCTAGTAAATCTCTGGGAAGTCATATATTCTGCCAACCACCACCAAACTGGTTTAACTTGAACACTATTTCTTATGTTGTATGTAACAACAGGAGTTGCAGAAGACAGTAACAGATGTTTTGATTTAAAGTTCCTTGATCAACATAATTTTATACTATATTTCATTCAAGGCTTACAACCTCAAGTTGGGATGCTGCAGGGTCACAGAAGGACAGTAGAGCTGTTAATATCCCCAGAAATTGTTTTCTGGGTTAGGTGACCACGTACCATCCAAACTGGAACATTGGAGAATTATCCCAGGACAATGTGAGTAAAGTGGGTTGTCTTTGGCAAACTAGGATATGTAGGGCATCGTATTTCCAAGGAATGCACTATTGGACATGGAGAACTGAAAATTTACCCTCAGATTTCTGCTTCTACCCTCAGATTTCTGTCCGTACATGATAAAGAGTGGTTGGGTTATGTATGGTAACAGAAGAGCACCCCCCTCAAGGTAGGGGCAGGCCCTTAGGATCCAGGGTAGAAAGGGCATTTTCAATGTTGCTGAAGATCTACGGGTGTTGAAGTGGCCCCTGGGCCATCCCTCATCATCAACCGCCGCCCCCTGACCCACCCTGCACCAGAGCCTATCATTTGAATAGGTAAATAGGCTGTAGACGATCAGTCCTTTCTACAATACAGGCATCATACAGGTATGTGTATGGACCCAACATGTTGGGTCCGTGGCCCTGTTCCCAGAGCCTATTGCATGTTGAGGTTGTGGTGTTTTTCCACACAGGATATTTGCCACCTTTGCACAAAATGTCACCTCTTCATTGCCACCTGCTGAGTCACTCTGCCTCCTGCTGCTGCTTCCTGGGGCTTGACACCCTCTCCCTGCTCATTGTTGGAGTGTGTTCTGAAATTTCGCTGCTCTCTACTCTGCCTCCATGCCCTGCCATGTAATATCCTTTGATGTTTTAGTGGTTCCGGGTTGCACAGGTATAATTCCTGGTAGAGACAGAACAAAGACTCCAAAAACATCAAATGAATGAATGACTGTAAATAAACCTCTTGGCCTGCAAGGGGGTTGCTACATTGTCACTCTCTACTGCCTCTTTCTCCAAAATTCCCTTATTCTGCTACTGTTTTAAAGGTAGTGTATTATGGGGACAAAAACCACAGATGCTGGAGTCAGAAGGCTTGGTTTTGAATCCCAGAGCTGCCACTCCTAGTCCTTAAACCCTTAAACCCTTAAACCTTTCTTGACACTTGGTTTTCTCATCTGTGAGATGGGAATAAGAATGTACATCTGTTTTAAGGTTGTTACGGAGATGAGATACTTGTAAGAGCACTTCGCATGCAACGGAGTTATTTTTACTGTGATTCTGCTGTTGGAGTCTGATGAGAGCTTCTGATTCTCTCTTGTGGTTGAGAATTTTGCCAACACATAGCAGGACCTTGTTGCTGTTTGCTTTCAGCCTCAAGTGTCTTTATTCTAGTTGTCCACCTATTGTGATGTGCCCATGGTTCAAACAGCCATGAGCATTGGCCATCCTCACATGCACGTTCTTGCAAAACAATTATCAGTTACACAACCAACTGCTGCTTTCGTAGCTGTTTTCAGCCCTTGGAAAAGAAAAGGAGGCAGAGGTAATAGGATACAGTATTCAGGTTTCTTGTTAGCCTCAGGGCTGGGTCACCTTAAATGGAATTGAACATCTTTTCCCTTGGTGAGCTGGTTTGGTGGAGATAATGTTGGTGAACTGAGGTCATAGGTTCAACCCCTTTCCGAGCCCATTTGGTTTCCCCCTTGTGTGGCTACAAACTTTCCAGTCGTAGGAAGCCCAGGGTCTTAGGAGGACAGAGAGAGAGCCTGTCCTTTCAAACATGACTGCATAACACCTTCTGAAGGGGGATTATTGTACACTGTTAACATCATTGCCATCTTAAGGCACCTGTAGCTTACTATTTTGGTAAAATGTGTTTGGTTGGGTGACCATCCTCTCAATAATATTGGCAATTTCATCTGGAATAAGCCAAGGTTGTGACCTTGGTTAGACAGACATTCTGCTCAGTTTCATATAGACCTTAGGGTGATATTACTCCTTTCATTTTTGAAAACAGGTATGTATACCATGTTGAACTGTTATAATCCTGTGATCTGATTTATAGCAAGCATCTTTGGGACTCTTATTTCAGTATTGTACTCTTAAAAGCCATACCACAGTTTTGATGGGATGTGCTTGGCCATATCGCTTTGTAGAGGACCCCCATATAGCCCTTTGCTATGTTGCAAGGCAAAGAAATGCCACTTTAGTGACTACTATACCCTATATTCTTTTTTCTCTTAATTATGTGATGTGTTAATTTTCTATTGCTGCTATAATAAATTATGACAAACTTAGTTTCTTAAAGCAAACTTAGAATCTGTGTGCAGTGCAGGAGACATAGGAGAGGCGGGTTTGATCCCTGGGTTGGGAAGATCCCCTGGAGGAGGAAATGGCAATACCTGCCATTCCTGTAGGCAACACCTACCCACTCCAGTATTCTTGCCTGGAGAATCCCATGGACAGAGGAGCCTGGTGGACTATGGTCCAAGGGGCTGCAAAGAGTCAGACACAACTGAAGTGACTGAGCACAGGCTAAACTCAGAATGTCGGCAGGGCTATACAAAATCTTTCAGAGATTCCAGGAGAGAATCAGTTTCCTTGCCTTTCTCCAGTTTCTAGAGACTGCCTGCATTTCTTGGCTCATGTCCCTTCCTCCATCTTCAATGTCAGCAGTGTAGCTTTTTAAAACATCTCCCTGACTTTTACTTCTGCCTCCTCCTTCCGTCTTTTATGAATTCTTGTAATTACCTTTGGACCATCCAGAGAATCCAGGATTATTTTCCCATTTCAAGATTCTTTGCTAATCATAATCAAACTTGCCCCTTTACCATGTAAGGTAATATATCACAGGTTTTAGGTATTAGGATGTGGTCATCTTTGGGGGGCAATTACTGTGCCCTCCACAGTGGGAAGATGCCAGTATTGAAATCCCTATCCTTCTGGAAGTTTAAGGAAATAAACTTCTACTTAGGCAACTAAGTAGAATTTGTCCATCCCACATTAAAAATGAAAGTAATTTTGCCTCCAGTTCTAATAGTTGATGGCATCATACTTTGTGATGATGACTGTGGTAGCAATTTTCAAAAAATCCACAGTGAACCATCTTGAAAGGTTATTTAAGGTTCTGGCTGTGGTGATGGAAATTCAGTCTGATTCAACAGATATTTATTGAGTATCTACCATGTGCCAACCAGTCTCCTTAGGAGCTTGTGAAAAGGTAGCCGTGATGGCTACAGAATTTCCCTCCCACTTCGCTGGGACAGAGACTGTTCCCTCCTGAGCAACAAGGTCATCATGTGGTTAGGACTTGTTTGAAGCAATATGGAAATCCTTAACTGGCAGACAGACCAAACAGCCTCTCTGGGCTCCCAGCCTTCTCACTCCCATTGCTAATGGCACACTTCTTAGTCTGATCTGAGTTTCCCAACCTTTTTAAAGAATGGCCTAGAGTAAATTTGTTGTTCAGTCGTGAAGTTGTGTCTAACTCTTTGTGACCCCATGGACTGCAGCACACCAGGCTTCCCTGTCCTTCACTGTCTTCCGGAGTTTGCTCAACCTCATGTCCATGGAGTCAGTGATGCCATCCAACCATCTCATCAACTGTTACCCCCTTCTCCTTTTGCCCTCACTCTTGCCCAGCATAATAAACAGTTCAAACAATGCTCAGGAAGCAGGCTGGGGCACTAACAGAACAAAGGAACCAGCCCGGCACTGCTGCCTCCCGGCCCGTGTGTAGTTACTCCTCACTGCTGTTTTGTTTAATAAAGATGAGAACCTAATGACGTCAGCATCATCCTACACCATCTACCCCAGTGATTCCCATATGCTGAGCTGTGGTCTGGTTTTATCAGCATCACCCAGGGAGCTTTTACAAGTCATTTCTTTTCCAGAGGCTCTGATTTAATTCATTTGCATGAAGCCTGGGATATCGGTAATTTCAAATGCTCCCTAGATTATTCTAACGTGCAGCCAGGATAGGAGTGTAAAAAATTAAAGTCCTGGTTCCCACTGCCAGAGATTGCTAGAATAGGGGCCACAGGTCCTGATCATATAGGAGTGTAAAAAATTAAAGTCCTGGTTCCCACTGCCAGAGATTGCTAGAATAGGGGCCACAGGTCCTGATCATTAAAGTTTCTAACAGGCAGCCAGGTTTGGAGGCTACAATCCTAGCAACAATCTTCTGGCACCTTCAGCTATCACGATTCTGTTTCCCAGGTATCCCCAGTGCTCATCAGACACTTGTTCCAGGTACAGATTTCTGGAATGCATCTCTACCCCCGATCCAGACTCGGGGCTGCAGCTAAAAGCTATAGGTTTAACAAATTCTCTAGGTGACTCTTACCTGGAAATTGTAGGAAACACTGTGGAGCTACTTAGGAGCCTGAGGCCAAGAACTTAAAGTTGTGCCTTTACTTCCACTGATTTATAATCCAGCCCGCAAATCCACTCTCAGTTCCCTGCATTTGGCTGATTTGCCCTTGTGGCCAGTATTCCTGGTCTTGGTTTGGTGGCATACCAAAAATGGGGCATTTCCCAAGTAGAATGGGCTAGTTTGCTTAACTGATTCTCCTTGCATTTTCTACTCTGTTGATGGCTGTCTGGACAGTGATGTAGCATTTCCTTGTTAGGTCATCTGATAGGTTCACAGCAAGAAAGAGGGAGGGATGTCCTACAGTAGGGATCCCCAGCCTCTGGGGTCTAATGCCCGATGATCTGAGGTGGAGCTGATGTAAAAATAACAGAAATCATAATAGAAATAAAATAATAATAGAAATGATGTAAAAATAATAGAAATAAATTGCACAGTGAATGTAACACACTTGAATCATCCCAAAACTATCCCTCTCCCACCCTCTGGTCTGTGGGAAAACTGTCTTCTGCAAAAGCAGTCGCTGATGCCAAAAAGGTCGGGGACCACCCCTCTAAAGTACCATGCACAGGAATGAGGCAAATCATATCTGGGTGTAAATAAAGCAGATGTACTTAAGAAGGCACCAATCAAATTTCCTCTGATGGAGACAACATGTTGGCCCTGAAATATTGAGTGTTTCTTGATTGTTTCCTACACCAGGCACACATTTTTAGTTTCTTTTATACGATCCAATTTGTTAGCAATTCTAGCATAAGAAGATCACTGTTTCTTCTTGTTTTAGTTTTGCCTTTCAGTAAATGGATTATTTCCTCAAGTCTTTAACTCGGTAACCAAGGTGGAAAAATTGTTTCCCTGAAATGATGTAGCTTTCTCCTTTGTAACTATGTTATTTAGCCTCAATATGATCTATGGTATGGATGTTCAGGCTCCAGAATTTTTGTACAGAATCATCCAATTGTCCTCAAAGGTGGATTTCCGGCACATTTACATAGTTGAGTCCCCAGCCCACTGATGGTGTCCTCATACCTCACCAACTTATAAAAGCTCAAAAGTCACTTGCCATGTGGAATCTCCATAGATTTGACTACAGTGTTGACTTATGACCTAAAGGAACAGAGATGTCCACTTAGGTTTTGGATGTTTTCTGTGGACCAAAGATGATGGTGATTCCCAGTAAGTTGACTGAGGAGGAGTAGTATTTTTTTTCCAAGTCATCCTACTTTCATAGAATTCAAAGATTTTTCTCCAAGAGTCATTATTGGTCATTATTGATCTTGCTTTGAAATCCTTCAGGACAATAAGTTCGTTTTTATGGAAGCAAAATTTTTGACAAACTAAGTCATCAATTTTTCTCTTTCTTCAAGATGGAAGGCATCCACAAGATAAGATGCCACTGATTTAAAGGTGTCAGGTATCTGTATTCAGTAGCATGATAGAAATTATAATTTAGCCAATAAATAATTGTTCATCTTCCTAGAAGGTCCACCCCATGGTTATTCTTTCATTGGCTGCTGACTGAGGGATTTTCCAGACTTTGAGTAACTTGGAGGATACCAGTTCAAAGAAGAGGCTCAGGGCTTAGAGCTAGATGGAATACCAGACAAGAAAAACAGAAGTTGCAGGCATGGCAATGAGGGAGTCACCATAGGGCCAGGTATGGGGGTTTGCATGGAGTTGCACAGAGAACCCAAGAGGCATGTAACATCTGGTACAGGAAGTCATTCCAGGAAGAGAGCCCAGTATGGACAAAGGGGAAAGTACTGAGGACAATTACATCTAATTCAGTTTGACTGAAAGATAGGCTACAGATAGGGGGAAAGCAAGAGATAAAACTGGCCAAGTAGGCAGAGGCCACATGATGGCCATCCTTGTTGCCAGACTAACAAACTTGGGCTTCACCCACCAGATAAATGGGCAGCTGTAGTGGGTAGGAGTAGCAAGGCCAGCTTTGCATTATTAGCTAGGGTCCCCTACTCTTCCCCTCCACAGTATACTTAACAGTATACTATTAAGTATCCCCTGACCCCAAACTTCTGTGTTCTCATGAACCTCTACAAAATGCATCTCATGTTTTTGCTACCCTTGTATTAGTTATTTGTTGCCACATAACAAATTACCCCTACATTTAGCAGCTTCAAACACCACATATTTTTTAATCTCACAGTTACTGTGGAGTCTAGGCCTGGTTTAGTTGGGTCCTCTGGCTCAGGGCCTCTCAAAGAGCTGCAGTCAAGCTGCTGGCTGGCTAGGCTATAGTCATCTCAAGGCTCCAATTTGGTATGATGTGCTTCCAAGTTCATTTAGTGGTTGTTGGCAGGATTCAACAATTCCTCACAGGCTGTTGGACTGTGGGCCTCAGTTCCTTGTTGGCTGTTGGCTGGAGGACACTCTCAGTTTCTGGCTATGTGAGCTTCTCCAGCTGACAGCTTGCAGAGAGAAGCCAGCAAGCCGAGAGTCTGCTAGCAAGATGGAAGTCATAGTTTTTATAAATCTATTCATGGAAGTGACATCCATTACCTTTTTCTATATTCTGTTCATGAGAAGCAAGTCACTAGGTCCAACTGACACTTAAGGAGAGATTCCTTCTGTTGTCATGCCAATAAAAGGAATCTGGAGCTGCCAGCTGGGTGAGTCCTCATTTGGGGCACTAACCGTCCTCTCAGATGGAGCTTGGTAGTGGATAAGGAGTAATGTTATTTCTTGACCTGAAAGAGCTGTGAACTTAAAGGCACTTCCTGATATCCCAGACCCTGGACAGACTCAAGGAAACAGAGAAGGAATTTTTGTTCCTTAGCTGGTCTCCATCCTCCTCCCCTGAGAAGAAATGTGGCAAAACTCTGAAGCCTGCACAGGGGGAACAGAGAAAGAAAAGATATATATATTAGAAGGTGTCAGCTTGGATTTCCGTAGACTGCCTGTTTATGCTTCACCAACTCAACTTTCTGCTTTCTAAGTCATGGCCATTTGTCTTTCCTTCTGGAATGTTTTTAGTAGTTGGAAAGCAGCCCACCTCCCAGCTTGACTTGTGGAACTCACATCCCATCCCTGTGTATTCCTGGGCAGAACTAACATGACAGATTCTGCTCTGGGTTTCTCTCTTGTTATCAAGGAGGTTCCATTCTACTAGTTATATATTTTGTTTTTCAAACTTTCCGTTAGGATTATGACTTTCTTCTCAAATGTGATTAACTTCTATGGCCCCCAACCAAATTTCTCAAATGGTCACCATCATTTTCATGGAGGTGGATGTAATTGGCTGGCCTGGACAAGACGACCAGTATCCAATATTTTCCTAGGAAAATCTAAACTTTCTTTTCCAGTGATGTTAATTTGTTTACTAAACATCTATCGAATGTCAACAAAGATCCATCTAGTCAAGGCTATGGTTTTTCCAGTAGTCATGGTTGGATGTGAGAGTTGGACTATAAAGAAAGCTGAGAGCCAAAGAATTGATGCTTTTGAACTGTGGTGTTGGAGAAGACTCTTGAGAGTCTCTTGGACTGCAAGGAGATCCAACTAGTCCATCCTAAAGGAAATCAGTTCTGGGTGTTCATTGGAACGACTGATGTTGAAGCTGAAACTCCAATACTTGGGCCACCTGATGCGAAGAGCTGACTCATTTGAAAAGACCCTGATGCTGGGAGAGATTGAGGGCAGGAGGAGAAGGGGATGACAGAGGATGAGATGGTTGGATGGCATCACTGACTCAATGGACATGAGTTTGGGTAGACTCCGGGAGTTGGTGATGGACAGGGAGGCCTGGCGTGCTGTGGTTCATGGGTCACAAACAGTCAGACATGACTGAGTGACTGAACTGGACTGAATCCCCAGTTGTATGATCCTGGCAAAAATGTTTCCCACAGAGTCCCGTTGAGCTTGGGGAGGGAGGTTGATAAGCCCTACTACTATTCGTGCAGCTCTGTCATGTATTGGCTTAATGACCTAGACAAGTTAAAATCAGTCACCCTAAACTCTTTCTTATCTCAACTGTAAAATGGAGGGAAGAATAATATCTTAATTTATTTATTCAGGAATGTTTCATTCAGAACACTGTTCTAGACTGTGAGGGTTCAGAGGGAACAAAAAATTATCCCCTTTTGCAGCTACATTCTAGTTGAATGAGCTTGTACTGAGAAGCAGCAACATAGAGGTTGCTCAAGAGGTTTGCGCTGGGGAAGAGAAGATTCCACTTTGCCCTGTGAGTGGCTTTTACAAGCAGGGATTGAAGGGTGTCTTGAAAGCTTGGTCCTGTTGTAAGTGAATATCCTGAGGTGTTCATTAAAGTGAATTGAAAGCTCTGTAACACAGGGAGCCCAGCATGGTGCTCTGTGACGACCTAGAGGGGTGGCATGGAAGCAGGGAGGGAGGCTCAAGAGAGAGAGGACCTATAGATATCTATAATTGTGACTGATTCATGTTTCTGTATGGTGGAAACCAACACAACATTGTAAAACAATTATCCTCCAATTAAAACAAATAACTGTGGTCTCAAACCCCACAATGTGCCTTGATGGAGGCACTTGCCTGAAATCTAGGAAGGTGGTTAATGGGGCTCTTTTTCTCTGTGCAGAGAGCAAAAAGGATCCATAAGGCAGACAGTTGAGTTCTTTCCAGGCCATCTTGCCTCCTATAATGGCATTGACATCAGAGTGGGTTGGACTAACTTGGGTGTTTTACCACAAGTGCGGTGCCTTAATGTCAAAGAGAGCAAGCGCAGGCTCTTCCGGGTGACCTCTCTTCATTTCTGCCTTCCTGGCCTCATGTCTGTATTCCTTGGATTTCCCTCACATCTATTCTTGCGGCTCTGTCTTTCCTCTTACTCACTGTTCTCTTTCACATGCTTTCTTTCCACACATTGGTAGTTGCTGTAGCATTACTTCAGCCCGGGGGTAGAGAAGTGTAGGAGGCTTTGAGTGTCTGTCCTGGAGAAGGAGTGCAGTCTCCTGAAGGGGTCTGAGTGTGGAGCAAGAGGTTGATAGTAATTTAGGAAGCCGGAATTTGCCTTCAAAGCTTTGGGAAGGTTGAGAGCGGGCTATTTATAATCCATCAGGGGATTAAAAAGAAAATAGGCAGGTTCGGGGATATTGCTATAGATCACCTAGACAAGATGAAAAGATAGAGCAGCTCAGGAAATGTGTTTACAGATAAGAGGCAAGTTTAAAAAGCTGGGCCACAATTGTGGGGACTTTGACTGATTGCCCCTACTAAATAATGTATAAATGAATGTTATTCAACAACAAATGATATTGATTGGCAAAACAACAGTGGACAAATGGAGGCAAAAGCAGAAGACTTAGCAATAAATCTCTGCAGCCCAGGCCCTGCTAGGGCACCCACGGTCCTGACCTTTCTCTCTTGTCCTCCAACTAGACCACTTTCAGCCAGCTTTGGGGGGAACTGACTCTTCATTTGTTGGGTCATCTTTATGGCCACACACTTAAGTACCGCCTGTGTCAGATTGGATATATTTAGAAGAAACGATGCAGCCTCAGCTCTGAAGGACCTCATGGGAGAGAAACAGGAAACAAACCCAGCTAATGAAACCATGATAATGAATTTTGTAGCAATGCAGATAAAATGTAGTGAAAATCCAGGAGGCATAGCAGTCTGAAAAGTATCTCAGAACTAGGACCTGGTGTTTTGACTGGGTTGAAAGAGACTTGAGAAATTCCTGCAGGGTGGAGAACTCCCCTTCCTGCTTTCCTAATGAGGATTAAACATAAGTATCAAGAGATGACACATATTTGAAGTTCACTGAGAAACTACAAGGGAGCCTAAAGTGAATTCAGTCCTCACCATTTCTTTCCCTAACCTGTAACATAAGCATTTGCTTAAAAATTCCTCAAGATAAGAAGATTCAAGCGGGTCAGTCAACTAGTTTATTCTTTTATTTGTAAGATGAAGAGAAATGGGGCAGAATTGGGGAGTAGATTTTTCTGCAGTTGATAAAAACATTGTTGATGAAGAAGACTTTTGGATTAAAGTTGGATTGAGAATTCAGGTTGCCTCCATGTCAGTACTTTAAAGGCCATTAAATACAGAGATAGTAGGAAGAAGTTTGGAAGATTTCAAGGAGAACTCTATTCCACAAACACCCTCCTGCTACGAGAGTCAATAAACTCTACACTACCAACCTTCACTGTTATGGGGAATTCTTATAAACCTCTTAGAATAAATTCACCAAGAAGAGTTGGTATATTTTAGTTTCATTAAAAATATCAGGCTTCCAATGAGCCAAGAAGGCCACTGTAATCTTTAGATTTCCACTTAGGAACCTGGAGATGGCTAATTGCTGAACAGTGTCAAGGAGGAAATATAGGTGCTACATTTAATCAGGCAGGGAGGTTGGTTATAAGTGCCCATTCACTAAAAACAATGATCAGAAGTTGGCTGAAATATTAAGAAGCCTAGCAAAGGTTAAAAAAAAAAATACTATCATCGTTGTCCCACCTCAGAACAATTAAATCAGAATCTTGAGTAATGGGGAACCAGGCACTAACCTTTTTTCAAGCTTCTTGGATGATTCTAATATGCAACTAAGACTCAGTTCTGGGCTCCTGAACTTGGAGAGAGAATATAGGACCCAGTAACAGAGACCCAACATGATTTATTAAGGGAATAGTTTTAAGGTTTGTGCAGTGTAGAAAAAAAAAAATGGGATTGGTTACTCTAAAGTTGTTAGAGTAAGACATTCCAAATGTCATGGATCATCCTTGGGGCAGTAGTGTGGTTGGGTTAAAGCAAACAGGTTGTCATGGCCAGAGTCCCAGTGGAGTGCCAATGATCACAGGTAGCTTAGCAGGTGGACAGACATCATCTAATCCACTGAGGACCCAAACAGAACAGAAAGTCATGAGAAAGCCAAATTCTCTCTCTTCTTAGAGCTGAGACACTTCTCTTCTTCCCAGAAACACTGGCGCTCTTGGGTCTCAGGTCTTTAGACCCAGTCAGAATTAGCCCACTGGCTTTCCTGCTTCTCCAGGTTGCAGACAGTATATGGTAGCATATCTTGGCCTTCAGTGTTACATTAGCCCATGCCTATGATAAATCTCCTCTTACATGTCTGTAGATATCCTATTGGTTCTGTTGCTTTGGAAAATCGTAATTCAGTGACTGATTCATGTGGGTTTTCCAGAGTGGCTTAGATTTTTAACTCTCTTATCACTGAATTGTATCAATGGCCAGTGTTTTGAAACCCTCGGACCTGATGCCCAGCAAGTATACACATATTTTGCTGATCTGAACTAAAACCCACATCCCCTTCCAAGTTGCCTCTCATATGCAGAAACTAACGATAGCCACTGAAGACCTTAAGCACCCGGTGAGCTGAGGAGAGGAGTACCCAGGGCTGCAGGTCCATGCTTACGGCCATCCCACTGGGTGTGCACTGTGGAAGTTGACTTCCTTCTGGCTATAAACCGTCACTGCCCTTCCCTGCTGACAGCCCTACTCTGTGGCCCCCTTTAGCACTGCCTGGGCTTCCTTTTGGGGCTCCTCACCCTATCTCATAGTGAAGATCTCCCTTTAGCTCTTCCCTTTCGATCACTTTAGGGCACTGACATCTGCTTTGGGAGTCACACGTCTGGCTCCTGGCACCACTGTGTTCCTACCCCACAACCATCCTTCTCCATCTGTCTTGTCACCAACCCTGGGGAAGACAGAAAGACCCTGCCAAAGCACTTACTTGTATTATTTGTCAGGAAGACAGGGTGTATTATTGGCCCACATATTTTGGTCAAGAAAGACAGTTGCTTTCTTAAATATTTTATTATTTGGCTACACTGGGTCTTAGTTATGGCACACGGGACATTCAATCATCACAACAGCAGGCGGGATCTTTCAGTTGTGGCATATAAACTCTTAGCTACGGCATGTGGGATCTAGTGCCCTGACCAGGGATGGAACCCAGGCCCTCTGCACTGGGAGTGTGATGTCTTAGCCCCTGGACCACCAGGAAAGTCCCAAGACAGCTGTTTTAGTGTAAATCAGTGGTTCTCAGTCCTGGAGAGAACCCAGGGCCCCACACCTAGAGATTTAGTTGGGCTTTAACTAAACCCTCTGTGGTTATGGCAGCTTAAGTCTCTGTCTTGAAATCACAGAAGGAGTGTCTATGCCTTTCAGGTGGGGTCATTAGCTCATACGAAGGTCATCAGGGAGAGAGTTATGCAACTTATGGAAGGCAAGGGTGGGGAGCTGCTCCACGCAGGGCTGTGGCTGGTGACATGATGGGCCCCTTGGAGAGAGACTCAGACACTCAGACCTGCAGGGGGTGGGGTAAGGAGCCCCGGTTCAAAGGTTCTGCTCTATTTTCTCAGGAATCTCTCCTGGACATAAGGGTACTCTGCTGATAGTTTAGATTGTCAATTAAGGCAAAGGAATCAGTTCAACCATGCAAAGTCAATTTCTGGGAGAAGAAATGATTGTCAGCACAGAGACAGCTGCTGTTGCTCTTTTGTTTTTCTAAGTTTTGAAAGTGTGGCATGGACAGTTAAAGCCTTCCACCATTTAATTCACCTCTGTCCTGTTTCATTTCACAAATGTTTCAAGGCGGCTAAACTCCCAAGTAATTTTATATCTTAACTTATCATATTCAAAGTATGACATCACACAAGCATGAGTAAGTAGCCTTTCCCCCTCATTAAGACACAAGCCTGACTCTTTTAGTCTGGGTTACAGCTCTCTGGTGTTTTGGCATCTCTTCCCGTGGCTCAGACAGGTTGGTTTCCTTCTGTGTGGAACATCCTGGCCAGTGAAAGTCAACTGAAAATGCACCAGTACCTTGTTGAGACAATCCTGTTAACCTGTCGTTACCTGCCAATTACATTGTTCCTTGTTTTAGAAATCCAGTTGAAAGAGACACGCTGAGAACTCCATGAGGAGTAGCCAGTTTGGGTTTTTGTAAGTATGGGTAGGAATCTGCCTCCAGCAAGTAACGCCAGTGCCGGCTTGCCCAGGGAATTCCAACTGGAGGTGGGAGTAGGTGCCACTTGGCAAAGGGGTCCTCCTGTCCTAATTGTCTCGTCTTGATTTAAAAGTGTATTGTGTATACTTTTCTGGGAGACATTATGGTTAGTCTTTTGAAGATAGTTTATACTGAGAGTTCTCTTTTTCAGCTGGAATTTCTCAGGGCTAGATGTTACCATCAGATGAGAGCTCTAGAGGCAGGGCTGCGGGGAGAAGACTTGACCTCTCTGGGGCCAAGAAGTCTTCAAGATGGGGCCACCTGCTGGCTTTTTAGACTCAGATCACCTCGTCCTTAGCCACAATGCAGCCAGTGCTCTTTCTCTGCCTTTTGGTATGAGTTAGTGTGAGATGAGAAGTAGGAAGCAAACAGCACATGGAAGTTTTCCTTCACCCTGCAGGGGAAAAATTGGTAGATCAGAGAAATCTACTCCTATTCCTTTTACTAGGAAGCTAGGGTAAAAAATGAAAAAAAAAGAAAAAGGAGGATTTCTAGGACACAAATTCCTAGTATTCCAATTGAGAGAAGGAGAGTGAGAACGAGGAAGCTACTCAGTAGACTGTAACCTGGGTGAGGGCAGCTAGCAGGCAAACCATGTGTGCACTTGAATCCAAACTCAAAATATTTTTTGAATTAATGATTGATCTCAATATTGAATTTTCCCTTTGTTCACAGTTGTCAAACTCCTAAATGTCTTAAGACGTTTCAGAGCCCTGCATGAATAGCAGTTGCCCTAAAGCAAACAAACAAAAATGGCATTGCTTTGAAAGATCTGTTTAGCACCTTAGTTACAAGCACTCATTAGGGTGTTCTGTCTCAAAGGTGTGCATTTGGCTGAGAGTGTGTAAGTGGGTTCTGAGCCTAGCCAAATGCCTTTTCTCTTCTATACTTGAAACTCTATTCTCCCAAGCCAAAGAGTGGATGACTACAGGGAAAATGTGACTCATAGCAAGTGCTGTTATTAAATCACCTTGAAGTGTCTCTTGTAAAAGATAACTCCCTGCATTGTAGAAACGTCTTTGACAAGAGAGGATTAGGGTGAAATTGCAATTACCTTGACATAAAGGAATGAATTAACTTTCCAACTTGCATTTTTGCTAGGCACAGATTCAAGTTGCTTGGAATATAAACATAGAATGCATTCACAATAGCTTGGGGCACTTGAAAATTCAAAAGATGGGCATGAAGCCCCGAGATGCGAGGCAGCTTCAGAGGTATTGCTCGCCAGGAAGGGATGCTTGCCTAGACAGAAACCACCCAGGCCGTCTTGCAGCGTCTGCTCTGTGGCAACCGGTTTTAGAGGACAGTGAGCGCAGAGGCCTCGTGGAGCCAATGCCTGCTCTTCCAAGATTTGCCTTCCAAGATTGCTCATTCGCTCAATTCAGCAAATATTGACAGGCACTTAGTCTGCACTGGGCCATAAGCTAAGGCTGACTGCCTTGGCTGTCAGGGACTTAGGGAAGTCTGACATGAAACAAATCGAGTGGCTGAGAACCTCAGTCCACAATTCATGTGTGAAAATGCACACTTATTTATTTTCTTAAAATCAAAGCTGACTCTAAGCTCTCCTCCTGCCAGAGCAGCAGGAAATTCCAACTCCTGGGTTTGCCCTGGCAGCCCAGGGCTTTCGTGAGGATTCTGAACACATGGTGAGAGCCTCCGGCCCCTGCTCCAGGGACATCCTATTTTGCCTAAGGTGTTAGATGGGAGAGGAGGCCCAAGGTGGCAGCCCACTCAGAGGTATTCCTATGCCTCCAGGCCAGCTGTGGGCACGTGAGTCTTTGGAGGAGCTGGGAAGGCCATGGGCAGGCTCTGTCTCTCCCCACGATTGATCCTCTGTTACTGTCAAGAGGTTGAGATTTACTGTTTTCACTGCCTGTATTGGTTTGGATGTTTTCATTGAAAAAAACAAAACAGAAAATAGAAATCAAGTTAACCCAGCCTAAGGGGGTAAAAAGTCACAAATTTTAAGAACCCAGATGAAAAATAAAGTCAATAATATAATTGTGCCTCTGGAAGGGATTGGAACCAGAAACTGGAAACCCTCTATCGTGAAAAGTAAAAGACTTCCTTTTTCTTCAGGGAGGACAGAAATTTTCTGCTGCTCTAATCCACAGCTCCCACCTGTACAGATTACACTGTTAGCCTCACAGGGAAGCTAAACTGACTCCTTTGGTTCAAGTTCCATATTCCCAAAGAAGGAAATCTGATTGGCTTGGCTTGGGTCAGGTGTCCATACCTTATTGTGCTCAAAGGTGGGCACATACCCCATTTGTTTGGGGGAGTTTCAAGTGCTAAGAGATGGACAGGTGTTTACTGCAAGGTCTATTTGCCTAAGAAGAAAGGTGTGTTCTGGGCCTGATGTCCTCTGGGCTGATACTTGGGTACCAGATGTGGCTCCAGGCCAAGCGCCAGCTCTCACCTCACAGTTGGGCCCTCGGGACTCACAGCTGGCTCTCACCAGACTCCACCATCTGGGTGTGCAACACAGAAGGGGTAACAGGAGAATTCACTCTCCTCTAGTTAAACCTGCAAAATCAAACCTCCCACCTCACTAAATGATGTGTGATTCTGTTATGTAATCTGTGGGTAATAATTGCTAACATTTATGGGACATCTAAAACAGGCCAGGCACTTCGCTAAGTGTCAAGAACATTCTAACGTTCATAATTCCACAAGATCCATTTTGTTATTCAGTTTCATCTCTGTTCCTCCCACCGCACAGTGTAACCTCAAATCGCAAGGTAAAATGGCTGTGGTCTTCATCTTTCTGCTGCTTAATTGGTTTTTAAGAGGTAATGTAAAAAAAAAAAAAAAAAAAAAGAGGTAATGTATGCACATGATTCCAGAGATCCAAATGTGAAGAGTTAAGTCCTTCCCATCTTTATATCTCAACCATCCTGTTCCCCTCCCTAAAGGCAATCACTGGTACTGTCTCTTACACACACATGCATAAACGCATGCATTTTTGTTTGATTTTGCAGAAATGGTAGATTAGAGATCTAGAATAATAAATTCTAAAATTTTCACATTATTCTAAAACTTTGAAACACTATCTTGATAGTAATTCCATGTTTATATGGATAGAGCATAACATCTCTGAATGGCTTCTGTTGAAACATTGTAAGGAAATGCTGTAATCTACCAGGCCAGTCCTTTACTGATTATCACCTAGGTTCTTTCCTTTGCTAATATAAACAATGCTGCAAGAACAGCTTTGAGGCTATATCTTTTTGCACATGTGCCAGTAGGATAAATTCTCAGAAGTGGAATAGCAGGGTTGAAGGATATACGTGTTATGGTTTCTATGGAAGTATTCAACTTACCCTGCCTCGAGGTTGCGTCAGTTTACAGTCCCAGCAATAACACAGTGAGGACTGTTTCCTCATACTGTCTCTAAGAGGGCTGCATTCAGGGGTTTAATATTTGCCAATTTGAAACGTGAGAAATCTGGTTTCTTTGCTTTCTCCTCAACATTTTTAGGTGTTCTAAATCTATTTGTAATAGATGTGTGTTAGCCTTTGTGTGTGTTGTTTGAGTGTCTGATCAGCTCCTTTGTCCATTTTTCTATCGTGTTTTGGCCTTTTTCTGTAAAATTGATTTACAGTGTTGGTATGTGTTTAGAGAATTGGTCCTTTGATACATGTGTTATAAAAACTTTCCTAGATCTCTTGCCGTTGTCTTTCAATTTTCTTCTGTTTGTGATGCAAT
This sequence comes from Cervus canadensis, assembly GCF_019320065.1. Lineage (NCBI taxonomy): Eukaryota > Metazoa > Chordata > Mammalia > Artiodactyla > Cervidae > Cervus > Cervus canadensis. The sequence goes on along the minus strand of NC_057399.1, from coordinate 47,272,111 downwards.
TTTAAGTTCCTATGCATTTGAGTTTATCAATTTTATTCTTGTTTCTCAGATTTCCCCCCATACTCAGTCTTTTCCTTCTCTAAGATTACAAAATAATCCTTCTAGTATTTTTTTAGTGATTTCCCCCTAACCAGAATTTACTTTGATTTGATGAATAAATTTAATAATCCAACTTTTTTTTTTCTAAATGGCTTCCTAGTTTGTCTCAGTATCATTCGCTGACTTGTGTTTCAAACACTGATATGAAATGCCACCTTTGTCATATTATACATTCTCATATGTTTTGGAGTTTATTTCTGGATTTTATTTTCTTAATCAGTCCCATGATGTTTTAATTACTCTAACTTTATGTAACACCAGCTGGTAGGACCAGTCTGCCTTTCTTTTCTTTTTCAGAATTTTCTAGATATTCTTGTTACTATGCATTTTTCATATACATTTTAAAATTAGTTTGTTGGGTGAGATAAAGTTCTGTCGGTATTTTCTTTGAAATCAAAGTTTAGGTCTATTTCTAGTTAGTCTATTCTTTGGGTTGCCATAAGTAGGACCTTTCCTTCTACTATATTTTCCAGTTGATTATTGTTCCCATATTTAGAGCTACTGATTTCTTAGTACTAACTTTGTTTATAATGACCTTTTTGAATTTTCATATTCATTTTAATTTTTTTCCTATTTTTTTCCCCTTAGGTTTATGATCATATCATCATCTATACATACTGAGAATTTAACCTCCTGGCAAGTCTTAATCTCATTAGTTCCTTAACTTCTCTGATTGTATTGACAGATTGGTGTTAAAAGGTAGTAGTGAAAATGGAAAACTTTGCCTTGTTGTCGATTTTAATGGGAATATTTTTCATGTCTTTGCATTAAGCATAGCTCCAGCTTTTAGCATAGGAAATACAGATATATATTTTGTTTGTTTCATGGAACTTTACCAATATGGCCTGCCTCGTGCTTTGCACATGTTGTTTTCCTCTCCTTTACTTGAGAAACCTATACTTAGATTTGCTGCTGTTGTTCAGTCACAAAGTTGAGTCTGACTCTTTGCAACCCCATGGATTATAGCCCACCAGGCTCCTCTGTCCATGGAATTTTCCAGGCAAGAATCCTGGAGAGGGTTGCCATTTTCTTCGCCAGAGGATCTTCCCGGATCAGGGATCGAACCCACGTCTCCTGCATTGGCAGGCAGATTCTTTACCACTGAGCTATCAGGGAAGCCCATACTTAGATTAGTTCTTTTCAAATACTGTCTTTAGCATGGCATCTTCTTTATGACATAGGCTATTAGTAATCTTCTCTGCCCTTCCACAATACTCAGCTCATCTTTTAATATCATGTAACACATAATACTCTGATTTGTAACTACCTGCTGTCTTTCCTTATGCACTGAGCTCCCTTAAAGAGCAAGCACCTTGTTTGGAGCTTGGTGAGTAGTGAACATGCCAAACAGCTTCCAGGAACACCTATGTGATGAAGGACACTAATGCATCACTGGACTTAACCCCTGTCTACACTTTTATCTTGGTCCCATGGCTTTAAATGCTGTCTACAGGGAATGATCCCAAAATGATCTCTTTCCCTGACCTGTCCACTGAGCAATTGCAACCAACTGCCAACTTGATGTATACAAATCCAGGCCATGCCACTGTATGTATCACATCTGAAGCAGAATTCTTGATTCTTTATGCAACAGCCCCCCCCTCACCCACATTGCCCCATCTCAGCCAGTGATACTGGAGTTGCCCTTGATTACTTTCCCACATCTTAAACAGTGCAGTATTAGTATATCCACAGAGCTCCACCTCCAAAACATCTCCTGATTTCAGCTACTTCTCCTCACATCCCCTGGACAATCATAATCATAGTCCAAGTTGCCCTTATTTTTGGCTTAGACTGTTTGCAATGTGCCTAAGCATTCCTCCCATTTCTACTCCTTTCCCCACCATAATCCATTCTCCATAGAGTAACTGAATAATCTCTTAAAAGAATTGGATCATATCACCCCCTTTATTAAACCCCTTAATGGTGTCCCTTTAGTATTTAGGATAAAGTCTAATCTCCTTACCACAGCCTGTAAGGTCTGGGTCCCTTCCCCACTTCTCTTCCCTAGCCCTTCCCCCTGGTTCACTCTGCCCACTAGTCTTCTTTCTGTTCCTCCGGCCACAAGCTCAGCTCGGCCTCTCCCTTTGCTGTTGTCTCTGCCTGGACTGCCTTCCCTCAGGGCTTTGCTTGGGCAGATCCTCCTCACTAGTCACATCTCAGCTCAATTACAAATAAAATCCTAAATCGGCTCTCCATTCCACAGTCACAGAGTATCTGTTGAGCTCTTAGATACCCAGCATTTTTGATCTTTATCACATCTCCCTATTTTCTGTACACCATAGAACCTATCACTACCTGAAATTTGTAGATTTCAGCATTTATTATTTCACCCCACACCCTTACTAAAATTCAAACTCGATATGAACAGGGTCATTATCTGAGCTGTTCTTTGGAGCAGGCTCAGTATTTGGGATCTTCCAGGCACATACTAAATATCTGTTGAATAAATGAAAAAAAATATGTGCACAGTGCCAATGAACTCAGGTATATGACCAAATGTGAGTTAATTTCTCTCCCGCTATAGTAGATAGCATCCTGGAATGGAAAGACAGTATCTCTTTCCAGGGTCCACCTAAGCTTGCTGAGAGTTTTTGTGACACACACGTGTAATTCTCACAGTGAACCAATGGCCACACTACCCAGGGGAGAGTGGCCTGTGGTGGGAGCCATAATTCTGAAACCACATAATGCTGGTAGGGGGCTATTTATTGGCAATGGATGAATTATTTTCTTGCTTGAATTCAAAACTCTTCAATGTATCCCTCTGCCTAAGAGGTAGTCTGGTTTGGAAACAAATAACAAGTTAAAACTGGGGGGAAAAACCCCAAACTCTAGACAATGATTAATCTTTTTTTCTCAATTATTTTTATTAGTTGGAGGCTAATTACTTTACAGTATTGTAGTGGTTTTTGCCATACATTGACATGAATCAGCCATGGATTTACATATGTTCCCCATCCTGAACCCCCCCCCGCCATGGTCAATTTTTAAAGAATATTTTATTTTAGCCAGTGGAGGTCAAGTAAGTGAATTTACTGCTGCATACAATGATTGTTAAATCATTTTCTCCCCATCCCCACTAAGTAAATATCTAACAAATACATAAAAAATATTCATTAAAAGTGGCATCAAATAATAAGACTGCTCAGGATTCTCCACTCCTGGCCTACCTTGAGTTACCTAACCATCTTTGTCTTCCCCATATCACCACCCAGAGCTCTTAATAAAGGCTGATGCTCAGTGAAGGTTTGGAAATGAAAGAGACAGGTGTGAATCTTGAATTTTTCCAAAGAGCTGGGATACTTGTACTCTTAATACCAAATTTCTAAGGGGAGCCATCCAACGAGGAAGGCACACTCTGTTCCTTATGGCCCCTTCAAGGGTTTATAGCAGGAAGAAGCAGATACACAGAGCCCTGTCTTGTGTTTATATTACCCCAGACCAACAGAACAATGTGGCCCGACTCCATTACAGCCTTCTTTTTTTTCCCAAAGCTTGAAATCTTCAAAACCTCTCTCTGGGTGTATTGGAAATCTCCATGTAGATGCATTTACTGTAATTAGATTCAGCCAGCCACGGTAACTCTGGAATGTGTGATGTAATTAGCAAAGGAACTAGTTGAATGCATCTGCGCAGCCTCTGAGGCATTCTTCAAAGCAAATGGCCCCATTTGGGAGGAGGTGGGATGCTGCACACTGCACAGAGACTGTAGAGCTATAAACACTGTCTAGGTTGACTGTCAGAGGCAAGCATGTTCTCATTAAGACTGTGAAATGGCTCCCCCTTCTCCAGCCGAGGTGCTCTGAGTGCGTTTCCCCCCTGAAACTGAATCTTGCAGATTTGGGTTGCACTCCAAGTGGAATTTAACTTTTCTCTAAGTCTCAACATTTTGGCGAGGTGAGGGAGGGACTGTTCTTCGTTCTGATGTAGGAAGGGTTTTTAAAAAAGGAATCGAGCCAATTGAGTTTACAGAATTAAAGATTCTTAACGATGAAATCACCCCAAACTAGAAACACCTGGCTGAGTATTTGGAGACGTGAAGGTGATGATGACAGTGGTGAATTCTCAAGAGTGGCAGTAAATCTTCCACAGTGTAAAGCTATTGCCAAGTAATGGCAGCTCAGGGGGATACTGCCTGCAGTCAGCTAAATAGTCAGCCCCCTCCAAAAAAGTCCTTATTCCCAGAGACTGGGGGTATGTTAGGTTACATGGCAAAGGGAAGTGAAAATGCAGGTTTAATATTTATTTTATTTACTTGGCTGCACCAGGTCTTGGTGGTGGCACACAGGATCTTCTATCTCCATTTCAGCTTGCAGGATCTATTAGTTGCAGCACGCGGGATCTAGTTTCCTGACCAGGGATTGAACCTGGGTTCCCTGCATTAGGAGCTCGGCATCTTAGCCACCATACCATGAGGGAAGTCCCTAAGGTGCTGATTTTAAACTACGGAGATGATCCTGGATTATGCTTTGGACAAAAATGGAGATAGCAAGGAGGGGATAAACCAAAGTTAGCAATGACAATAGCGGGAAGGGCCAGCAGGAGGTTGGCACAGTGGCGGGGGCAGGGGGTGGTGGTAGGGAGACGTTCTTGTTTGTGAAGTTTGTGAAGGACATGGGTATGCCACCTATGGCGATGCCTCATCCACTTCACAAACCACTGGTCAGGGGCCAGAAGATCTGCTTTTGAGTCCTGATGACTCCTCCAGACTGTTCTGAACATCAGAACTGTCTTTTGTGATGGGGAGACTTCCTCTGCCTCCTGGGTTGTTAGGATCAAGTGAGGAGCAGCAATTATTGGTGAACTGTGATTCTGGATCTATAACATGGTGTCATGTGAGATGTAAGCCTCTGAGGCAAGCTATTTGTCCTTTTGCCCCAAACTTCCCTGAATTCTGGCTCACACAATTGAGGCAACCTTGAACTATCAGGTCTGGCTCAGAGCTAACACGCTGAGTTTGGTGAAAACTCCAAATCTGATCTTGTTGATGGCTTTGGGAATGCTTTTCACACTATTTGACATCGGTGTTGGCTTATCTGTGAAATTAGCAGAAAATCATTCCACCCCAAGAGATGTCCATCCACTCCCTCTAGCCAAAGCCCACGGGGCTATATTCCTGGGACGGTCTCACTCTCCTTTCTAAAGCGCTTGGGGGTGGTCTGCAGTTTTTTTTTTGCCCATTAAGAACACAGGCAGGTACATCCCTGTGAAGCCAGACACTGGAACAAGAAGCTCTCTTGGTCTCCAAGCCTCTCTGCCTTCTGTCTTGCCAGTGAACATGAGTGACTTTCAGAGTAGAGCTGATGGGCGGGTGTGGATGATCACAAAGCTGAAGGGTGAGCCCGTGGAGAGATCGTCATGGTGATAGAAATGAAGTCAGCTATCTCTGCAGCCTCCTCTCCTAACACCTCCACACCAGGCAGCCCGACCTTTCTCTTTCTCTTCTGTACCAAGCTTGTCCCACCTCTGCCCGTGGTACCCTCTGTCCAGAAGGCTCTGCCTTCACATCTCCGCGTGGCTGCCCCTTTCCTTCATCTGGATCTTGGCTGAAATGTCATTTCCTCAGACCCGCCATGCCTGAGCACCCTGTTCTTAGTGCCAAGTCCCGTTCCTGTTTCTCATGGGATTTGTTTTGTTCTGGGTCCTGATCACTACTGAAAATCTTGTCTCCCCCCCCCCCCCCCGCCCCAGCCCCTTGTCCCGTTCAGTGCTGTAGCCCCAGGGCCTGGAGAAGAGGCTGGACACCTCGTGCTCCGCGCCTGTGTGCTGCGTGAGCGCGCGGGGTCCCGGGGGGCGGCGCGGGGGGGGGGGGGGGAGCTGGGCGGGGCTTCTCACAGACTCCTCCCCCGCTCCGCTCATGGACCGTTACTCTGGGATGTAGGTCTTGTTTTTCTCGTTTTACAGGGAAACCAACAGAGGCCCAGGCTTCCCAGGTGGCGCTAGTGGTAAAGAACTCCTGCCAATGCAGGTGGCTTAAGAGATGTGAGTTCGATCCCTGGGTTGGGAAGATCCCCTGGAAGAGGGCATGGCAACCCACTCCAGGATTCTTGCCTGGAGAATCCCATGGACAGAGGAGCCTTGGCGGGCCACAGTCACAGGGTCACACAGAGTCAGATAGACTGAAGTGACTTAGCACGTACGTATGCACAACAAAGGCCCAGAAAGGCTGAGTAACTTGTTCTAGAGCCCCTAGCTGGTGAGGAGGAGACCCTGGGTGAGAACCATGTTTGTCCTTGTTGCAACATTCAGAGCAATGGCTCCTAGCCCTGGGCCTAGGGGTCACACAGCTGAACGATCCATGGCCTGAGTCCAGGATGACCTCTTGACTGCCATCTTTTAAAGCAATGCTTCTCAAATCACCCAGAGACTTGGTTAAGCTGGAGATTCTGAGTCCATTGACCTGTGTGGTAGGGAGGGCGGTGGGGAAGGTGGGACGCTGAGCATTTCTGACAAGCTCCCAGGTGACTCTTTAAGAGCCAGGATTTAGCGGTCCTCTGACTTGAGAACTGGGATAGCTATTTGTAAAACAAAGGCAGGGAAGGAAAGGCCTGGTAAATCTTGTGGTCAGATTAATTGCTGCAGCGGAGCAAAGAGAAGAGAACGCGGCCCCTCCTTCCCTGGGATAAGCGGACACTGTCCCCACACCCTCCACAGCCTGGTCAGACAAGGTCCTGCAAGCTTGGGTCTAGCATGTGTGTGTATGAACCTAGGTTTGGTTTCCAGTTGTGTAGCACTTGGCTCGAGACCAGCAGAGGGGCTGAGCCAACTATAGAAAGTCATCTCTTCAGCAGTAAGTGTTTCCTGCCGTCCCCTCCTCCCCAGGTCTGGATTGCATTCCTGGCCCCTGAGTACAGTCGCCCAACTCTCAACTCTAATTAAGAGGCTTGCCTGGGGTTTAGGAGGTTCTAAGAGTGCCTACAATTTGCTGGAATTTTCTCCACTTAGAAAACAAGGGTAAAATATCTGCTCTGCTTATGTGAGAGGGTTGTCATGAGAGTACTTTGAAAAATAGAAAGCAGCATTTCCCAGATGTGAGTGGAATTGATTTTAGGTAGGACAGAGACCCAGAAAACATTGATCATCGGGTAAGAGCTATTCCCGTTTTAAGTTTATTTCCAACCTTCCAACTAATTTCAAAGAAAATCTCACTTTAATACTAAAATGTCTCAAACACATCTTTTAAACATTTCCTCATATCCTTTCTCCCCCAGACCCACCCCCTTATAAACAGATAGAGGCAGTGGGCAACTCTATGAGCAACTCTATCTAGTTAGAAATTAATAACATATGTTGTTGTCTTGTCCTTTTTTGTGGCTACCTTTTATCTGTAGCAGAACATATAGGTTTTTCATTTAAGACAATTCTATAAATCTTCCTTTTGAAGAGAAATTTGGATAAAACATGTAAGATGATTTCAAAAAAAGTAAATAATATTATAGGTTGAAAGAGGGAGGCGGTATATGTATACATATAGCTGATTCATGTTGTAGAGCAGAAACTATTCCCACAATGTAAAAATATATATAAAAAAATCATAGGTTGAATATAGGCATGGTAAAAATTATAAAGCTAATAGTCAAGTGAGTCCATCTGGGATGAGAACATAAGGGAATGTAAAGGGGCATGGCTGTATTATTCATGAAGGGAAACAAAGGCACCTGACCCAGCCATCTGGCCGTGCCCTGCTCTACCTGTGGGCACTCCACATGGCTAGATCTGGGCTGGTAACTCTGCCTGAGGGTCCCTAGACAGGATGTGGGTATAAGTCTTGATCCCAGCCAAAAATGTGCACCTAAATCCCATCCATGGCTAAGCAGATGTCTTCAGGTCTTTCTCGATCTGTGGAGCCTTTGGGGGAAAATGAGCAATCTGGGTACATAAAGGCTCAGCATCTTGCATTTGCCTGCTGTAGAGACAAATCAATTGCTGTGCTTTGGGCCTCGAGTTTCTTTGCTCAGTATGGTTAAAAGAGCTATAGTGATGATAAATATCAATAGATATTGTATAGATATTGTCAATTTTGTCCTTCCCTAAATCAGTTTGAAACCGGCCAAAGGTGTTAAAGAATCTTTCTGAATTCCAAAGCAAAATAAGGCAACAGAAACAATACCAGATTCCAACATCGTAGATTTGGATCAGAATCTTGGCTTGGCTACTTATTATGCACTGAATTGCCACCCCCCACCTCCCCAGTTTATATGTTGAAGTCCTAATCCCATACCTGAGAATGTGACTGTATTTGGAGATAGAGTATTTAAAGGGGTAGGTAATTTAAGATGAGGTCATTAGGGTGGGCCTTAATTCAATAGGGCTTCCCTGGTGGTTCAGAGAGTAAGAATTTACTTGCAATGCAGGAGACTCAGGTTCAGTCTCTGGGTCAGGAAGATCCCCTGGAGAAGGGAATGGCTATCCACTCCAGTTTACTTGCCTGGGAAATCCCATGGATAGAGAAGCCTGGTGGGTTACAGTCCATGGGGTTGCAAAGAGTCAGACATGACTGAACAAAACTAACCCTAATTCAGTAGGATTAGCGAGTTTATAAGAAGAGAGATGACATAGAAACACACAGAGGGACAACCCTATGAAGACCCAGGGAGAAGGTAGCCTTCTACAAGTCAAGAAGAGAGGTCTCAGAAGAAACCAGCCCTGCCAGCGCCTGGATCTCTGAGTTCCAGCCTCCAGGACTATGGGAAAAGAAATGCTCATTGTTTGAGCCACCCAGTCTGTGGTACTTTGGTACGGGAGCCTTAGCAAACTAGCCCTAACACCGTTTTACCACTGGGTGGCCTTGGATAGATGGTACAGCCTCCCAGAGTCTCAATGTCCTCAAGTATATGTTGGGATAATAGTTTTTACCTCAGAGTTATGTGCTTAAATATGCTGATACATGTAAAACACTTAGCAAAGTGCCCACTACACTTTAGATACTGGAAATAATGGGTAACTATTTCATTTTTATTTGCTTAGATCAATCTCCCTTTCCCTCCCATTTCAAAAGGGGTGTAAGGCAAGCAAAAAAGAAAAAAAAAAAAAACCCACAAAAAATAAAAACAAACACCACCCCCCATACACACACAACCATTACTGCCAACTCTTGACCTAAATCTTATTAAGATGTTAATAGCCATTATCTTACAGCCCTTAACAGGAAGAGGTAGTCACCTACACTCTTTTGTAACTACTAAATGGTTATCACCCTGCTTGATGTAGAATCCATTCTCTTTAAAAAACATCTCAAAAATGGTATTTCCCATACCCAATCAGTTCCCCATTGAAGGCATATGAAGTGGAGAGACATTAAGAGACTTGAGTAGGGGCATGGGTTGATAGATGCTAGATCTGGCAGCAGAAATGCTGGTCTGTTATCAGATGACCCAGGTGAACTGTAAGGAGCTGGGATGTATGGTCCAGTGACTCTGGACAGACATCCTTGTGCTGTTGCTTAGTATCTCTCAGACTTTAGCAAGTTACTTTTTTTTTTTTTTTTTTCTCTCTTTACCTTAGTTGCCTCCTCTATAAAACAGAATGATGAAAATAGTGCAAGGCTGTTTCATTTTATGTAAGGATTGTGCTCTTGGTATGATTCAAAGTGTGCATAATTAAATAGGACAAATATATTGTGAGTTTTATATTTATTTTGATGGGCAAAGTAGACTTTGCCTTTTTACACTTTTAACTTTGTACCTTTCTAAATAACCTAAACTTTCTAAACTTACAGATGTGTTTTATGTAAAATAACCATGAGGATTATTTGGCTGATGAGTTGTTTTGTCTTATTTTTTTAATTCTTCTCTGTAATTTTTAAAACTTTAAAACAAATTTTAAAAGTGTTCAGTACAATGAACTCATTCTCAATATCTTCTTTACCTTTAGAAAAGGAGAACTCAGGTCAGATGGTCAGTTTTCTCCTGAGCCTGGTAAGCCTTTGCAGAATGGCCGCTAAGGGCTGTGGGCTGGGAGTTAGGGGGATGTGGGATGGAGCTGGTATGCAGCAGTGACATAGTTAACCTGCCTGCCTGTCACTTAAGTGGATAGACCCAGGCTGAGACTGTGTAGGGGCAGCAACAAATCCCAGCCAGGCCTTCAGAGGACAAACGGAAGCTAGCCTCACAGTCACTCAGCATAAAACCTGAAATTAACAGATCCATACCTGGGATGGCTTTACAGCCACATCATGAGTTGTAACCTAACTGGGACCCTCAGTGGGCTTGGGGGCATCTTGTGTGGTCACTGTTGGTTAGGGATGATAAGGCTACAGGTACTTCCCAAGTCTCACCTATCCAAACCCCCAGAGCCTAGAATACTGAGGTGAGCACCCACCTCCATGTCTCTGTATTAGCTTCGAATAGGACGCAAAGACCTGGAACACTGTGAGGTTACACCAAGAGGCTCCGCCTACTCAAGAAATCATCACTTGCAACTCTAAGAAGACAACAATGGAATCTTCTGATAGCAAAGCTCAGTTAAATGTCAAGCTCTGGCTACAGTCAGCTGGAGGAAACTCTGGTAGGAAGGAATAATGGGTAGCTAAGTGCTGGAAGATCTCCAAGGCTTTGGTGCAGACGTCCTTTTGCTTGATTGTGTTAGCAAACCTCCAGTTATTTGAACCACCTCTGGCTCTACAGAGGCTGAGGGCTATCATCTTTTGTGGGCCCCAGACTGGGCTGTCAGAACGTGGGAACTAGGTTACTTCAGTCTGCTCCTGGGAAAGGGAACAGACTTGTGGGATTTTAAACGAATGCATTGAATTTGTTGATTTTCAAAGGGAGAAGTAGAGAAAAATAAACAAACTCTTCGAAGATCTTGGCTGCAGTACAGGGGCCGAAGTTTAAATCCCTGCTCTCAACCATGTTAGATGTTGCAAAAACCTTCAGTGTTCCCTGGCAATTCACGCAGGTGGAAGGAGGGGTGCACCCTTCTTTTAGGGGGCCCAGAACTCTGTTTTGTGTAAATGGAAGGACCAGCAGAGAGGGGGTAACTGTGCTCTTATGATACATGAAAAAGGACAGCAGCATCCTGGTGGTTTTCTGCTTTAAAAAATGTAGCTCTCTGTATATCTTAGTAATTAAAAATAATTTTAAAGTGTAGTGAGATATATGTTCTCACATGTAGGCAATACAGTGGTACAGCATTTTGAGAGATAAATTTAGCAAAAGACATCAATACTTTCAAAATATTCCTAGTCTTTGATTTAGCCATACCCTTTTGGGGGAGTCTGTCTGAAGGAGATCAGAGAAGCAATGGCACCCCACTCCAGTACTCTTGCCTGGAAAATCCCATGGACAGAGGAGCCTGGTAGGCTGCAGTCCATAGGGTCACTAGGAGTCAGACATGACTGAGTGACTTCACTTCCACTTTTCACTTTCATGCATTGGAGAAGGAAATGGCAACCCACTCCAGTGTTCTTGCCTGGAGAATCCCAGGGACGGCGGAGCCTGATGGGCTGCCGTCTATGGGGTCGCACAGGGTCGGACACGACTGAAGCGACTTAGCAGCAGCAGCAGCAGTCTGAAGGAGATAATCCCAAAAAATGGACCGACACAAGATACTATCACTGCACTGATTACAGTAGTGAAAAATTCAAAGAACCTCCATGTTTATCACAAGGAAATGGTGGGTTATAGTCTTGGTGGGTCAGCCTACAGTGGTTTCCTCCTTGGTGATGAAAAAGAAATGAGAGGGAAGTGCTCAGTGAGGAGCAGTAAGACCAGAAGCAGGAAATGGAGTGGAAATCTATGGGATCATCATGTGAAACTGTGCACAGAGAAGAAGTGAAATCTATCCTGAGGCTTCCCAGGTGGGTGCAGTGGTAAAGAAGCTGTCTGCCAATGCAGGAGATGCCCATTCGATCCCTGGGTGGAGAAGATCCCCTGGAGAAGATGACAACCCACTCCAGGATTCTTGCCTGGAAAATCCCACAGACAGAGGAGCCTGGTGGGCTACAGTCCAAGGGGTCAGGCACAACTGACCAAGCATACATGCACACCTCTAGGTGGTAGGATTAAGATTCATCTTTATTTCCTATTTTCCTGGTTGTTCCAAAATTTTCAAAATTGAGCTTATACTGTTTTACAACAACAAGGCCAACAACTCCTTCTCTAACACCAAAAAGTATAAACAAGTATTTGCCAGTTTCCGGCTGGGGAGACAAATGTGGGCAGAGGGTGGGCCTGCCTCTGACAAGGGCAGACTGTTAGCCCAGGCTCCTCTTGCCTGCCCAAGGCCGAGAAGCCCAGAAGATGCTGGGGGGGGACTACAGAGCACAGTGAGTGCCTCTAGGTTGGCTCTTGTTTGCTTGGGGAGCAGAATGAGTTCGTGGCCTCTTCAGTGGGGAGCCGAGGTAAAGGCAGCGCTCATCCAAGTTTTTAATCCCCTCGGCTAATCACCAGCCCTTTCTTGTGGTTTTACCGGGACTCCTTTTACTAAGTGGGTGGATTTCCACTGTTTGTGTTTGTGTGTTGTACTTGGATTATGCTTTAATGTGTCACTCTGATGACAAAAGGGGTTTGCAGCAGTGGGTAGACCAGCCTCCCTGCTCTTAATAGAAAGCATGCTCCAGTACTTTATCTGTAACACATAGAGCTGCTTAGAACAAAGAACTGCCCCTAAGACATGGTCCCCAAGAATCTTTAATATGGACCAGACCGCTGTGAGGGTATTAATTAAATATTTTAAGCAGGATGGCTTTAGCTAGTTGGGGCATTTTTATGAGGAGAGGGAGTATATTGAAAACCCTGGCTGTTTCTGTAACAGGAACCTGTTTTGAAGGAAAGGTTCTTGGGTGGGACGTTATGGATACCAGGCTGTTAAACCTCCAGGCCAACTTGATGTCAAAAACAGACACTCCGCATGTTTTCAACAATGTTTGAGTTGGGTCCTTGCTGTGAAATTTGGACACAATTCTAGGGCAGTTTTAAGACAGAGAAGAATAGTGAGAGTCTATGAGTACCCCAGGCATTGTTAGAGACTGTGTTCTCACAAGAATCCTGTGAGAGAGGGTTTGACAGGGTCATTTTACAGGAAAAGAAAACTGTTTTTCAAGATCACCAAGCTTGATGGAGGAGCTAAGATCAAAGCTTAATTTAAAGTCCATCTATCCTTCCATCATCTACCCATTATCTATCATCTATCAACCATCTATCTCTATTTCAAAATACTGTATTTTGTATATATATACATATATATATACACACACACTCTCTCTCTCTCTCTTTCTCAGAAGGTACTAGATATAAAGATAAGCTTATATTGTGGATCTTGGTCTAACTGACAGGCATTTTTCTGGATTCAAAGTAACCAGAATTATTGAACATGACGTTTGCCACAGAAGCACAGAGTTGGCTGATGTTTCTGGAAGGCAACATGGCGTGTTGAGAACGTGGAGCATGAGGTCTAAGGTTTGGAACCTGGCTCTGCCACTTACGATTTCTGTGACTGGGCATGCCCTTCCCTGAGCAAGTTTCCTTGTCTTCAAAATTAGACCCGCATTTAGCATTGGGCCTAGCAGATGCTTAGTGAAGATGAATAAAAGCCGAATTTGGTTCTGGTCTTGGGGTGAGGAGTAGAGAAGCTTGTTCTCCAATCCCCTGTGGACCATTCTAGGTCTTCAGGAATATAGAGTTCATTGGGAGCCATCCCCTCCTGTCCCATGATAGCCGACATTACCAATGAAGTAGAGAAACACCCAGTTGAGATACTGGACACCTCTCAAGGAAGGATCGTGTTCCAGGGAGCATGAGGAGTGTGGCTGGACATGACTGATGCTGGGGTAGCTTCTGCCATCACTCACTTGATCCATCCCAGAGCCCATCCATCTTCTTTCTGGCATGGCCAATTCCTCTTGGGACCACCCTCCATATATTCCCACCTGCTCAATATCCTTTCCCAAGTTTTCATGCTCCTTTTCCCTATGTCATCTTGCCTTTTACACAGAATATTTGAGTCTCTGCTGAATAAAATATGCGTTTGAGTCTGTGAAGGTCCTTTGTGACCCAGGATGAAGGACTGGCCACAGGGAAGCGCTAGTTTTTATTGTTCCTTTGACCATCCTGCCCTGCCTCATCCTGCCCACTCCCATGGTCTTTAGAAACTTCCAAGTTTTCCAATGTACATTTTTGCCTCTTTAGCTCAAGACCTCCCCAACCCAGTTTTTCTTTCTCTGCTTTCCTCAGGGAGCAATTTTATGAGGCTGAAATGTATAAATAGACATACATTGCTGCTGCTGCTGCTGCTGCTGCGTCGCTTCTGTCATGTCTGACCCTGTGCGACCCCATAGACAGCAGCTCACCAGGCTCCCCCATTCCTGGGATTCTCCAGGCAAGAACACTGGAGTGGGTTGCCATTTCCTTCTCCAATGCATCAAAATGAAAAGTGAAAGTGAAGTCGCTCAGTTGTGTCTGACTCTTCACAACCCCATGGACTGTAGCCTATCAGGCTCCTCCATCCATGGGATTTTCCAGGCAAGAGTACTGGAGTGGGGTGCCATGACCTTCTCTGATACATATCTATATATATGTATATATTATTTGTTGTTGTTTTAGTTGTTAAGCTGTGTCCAACTCTTTTTGCAACCCCATGGACTGTAGCCCACCAGATTCCTCTGTCCATAGCATTTCCCAGGCAAGAATACTGGAGTGGGTTGCCATTTCTTTCTCCAGGGGATCTTCCCAACCGAGGGATCAAACTGCATTGACAGGTGGATTCTTTACGGCTGAGCCACCAGGGAAGCCCAACACACACACACACATCTCAACCACCAAACCATCACTCAGACACTCCATGGCTGCCCATCCCCTTGGATCCTTCCACCCCTAGCAAGGGTCTGTGGAGGACCTAATAAGGACTTCAAGCCACATGAGTCTCATTCTGCCCAGATTCGCTGAGTAGCCTCTGCCAGGAGAGGAGTCAAGGAAATGAGGACTGCAGGGGGTGGGTGGCTCACCACCTTCTTCCTCATCCTTTCCTGCCTGCTGAGCTCTCTGTGCCCGAGTCTCATCTCTAAACAGATCATAATCCTTATCTTCCTCAGTGCTCTTGGTAAGGATTAAAAAACTTAATCCATATGAAGCACTTAACACAGGGTGTCACCCCCAAGCTGCTGCTATTATGACTGCTAATAAAAATAATTGATTTGAGATGTTGTCTATGAGAAAGAACATATCCAGTTTTGAATCTCAGCTCTTTCATTCACATTAGCGTTTGTGCAGATCAGCCTCCCTGAGCCTGTTTCCTCATCCTTGTAATAGACGTGATCCACGCTTGCTCACGGGGCCGTGGGGATCTCAAGTTTCTAGGGCAGCACTGACTCTGCATCCGGGGTCTTGGTCAGCCAGTTTTGTGGCTGCCTTGCCTGCTGTGGCTGACTGTGGCTGAGAGCAGGGAACTTCTGCTTTGTGGAGTCGGCGTCCATCTGCACTTAGAGTGGGAGGTATGTGGGGCAAGCAGATGGGGGTTAAAGTCAGGGAATACCGTGTTCTTGAACTGACAGTGACTCACAACACATCTGTGCAGATTGCTAAGAGTCCAGCCATTTGCCAAAGGGAGGGAGGTGGTGGGTGGGGGCGGGACGTGGGCTATGAGCAAAGGATGTTCTGTCCTGGGGAGGATAAACACAGCATCATTTGTGACCTAAAAAGGCTTGGTCAGGAGGACCACTGAAGCCTGTGGTCCATTATTTGGACTGTGCTTGGTCTCTCTGAGGGAGCGCCCCAGGCAGCTACCTGTGTTGTATCTGGGAGCTGTCACAGGCCGGACCCAGCTCTGCCTGACTCTGCATGGGACTCCTGGCAGCTGCCTGCGTGGGGCCTGCTTTGGCTCTTTCTTGGGTAAGTGCTTCTCTTTGCTGCAGAGGGAAATGTGCCAGGGTGGTGCCAGCTGCTTGGAAGGCCCAGTGAGAATTTGTTGAGTCTTCTGGGTCTTTTCCAGACCTGCACTGTCCTTTAGGCAAGCTGGCCCACCAATGACTAATTAGAAGCCCAGACACCCCTGCTTCACTCACAGTCCATGTGTCCAACCCTTCCCCAGGCTCAGCTTCAATTCCCCTCCTCCGCCAAGGTTTCGGAACCCTTGGCCTCCAAGCTGCAGCCTGGTTTCCTGTTGACAGCCTCACCCTCGCCCCTGGATACAGCTACTTTGGTCTCCTGGTGTGGTTTCTCTCCTGTGTGGTTTCTCCATCAGAATTAATGTAAAACTGTGATGATGCTGATACGGTCTGTTGGATCCCAGCCTGGACCTTGGGGCTCTTTCTAGAACCTTCCCCTAGGTTGTGTTTGGAATGCAAGAGACCTAGGTTTGAATTCTTGTTCTGCCATTTATTGAGTCAATTGCTTGTTAACCCTCAGCTTGCTCACTGGTAAAAAAGAGGAAATTATGGACCTTCTCAGAGTCAAGGTAAGGATTAAATGAGGTAATCCAAATATATGGATTAAATAAAAGAATGATGTGAAACAAATGAAATGCTTGACACATGATAAGCACTCAAACATGACTTTTTTTTCTTATCCTCACTAAGGATAAAATGCCTTTGCTTCCTCAATGTGACTTTTCTGTGCTATTTGACATTCTCAGCTGACCTCAACTTATATTGGGGCATGGGATGACTGTGATAAAGTTGGTTTTATTTTTGATGGCCACTTGGTTTTTTTGAATGCATACACACACACACTGTATTTGTATAGATCTATGTGTATTACACATACACACTCACACAGATGTATCTGTGTTTATCTGATTATTTACACCTGATCTAAAATTGGTGGTGTTACTAGCTAACAACTGAAATTTTGTAGTTATCTTAGAGTGGTACAGATGCGATCTGAAGTTTAGGGGAAGGAAGAGCTTGGGTTTGAAGGAACGTGACTTCCTGACATTGTCCCCTGGGGTCCTGTGGCCTTGTGTGTTGTACTTCTGTCCCTCCAGACACTCTTTGACATCAGAATGTCTTATTTTTCTTGCATCCTTTCTGCCTGAAATGTAGTATTTGTCCAGCAAATGTTTATTGAATTAAACTGTAGCTCTCATATAATGACCAGCTTTTCTTTTTCAATTCATATTTTTTTCTTTAAGAAAATCAATACATAAGTCCTGATATCTTTGATAGAACTCAGGGGGTTATGCTAAATTAGGTTTTTCTCTTAATCCAGAGCTGTTGTTTTCTGCATTTAGCTTGGGATAGTACTGGTTCATCAGACCTAAAAAACAGGGGCTTTGAGGGAAAAATTTGAATTGTTTTAGAGACAAGTAAAAGCCCCAGCCCAGGTTTTTCCCAGAATAGAAAACAACAGCCCCACCCAGGCTAGTCAACTGGGTGGAGCAAGTTATGATGCTTTGTTTCATATGGGATGTAAAGCAACAATCAGTCCTTATAGAAAGAATTCCCTTGGATATGACTGGTATCCTTATAAGCCACAGAAAGATGGAGGCACATGGGGAAATGCCTTGTGACATCTGAAGCAGAGATTGTCATGCATCTACAAGTCAAGGAATGCCAGAGCTGGCTGGCAAACCACCAGAAGCTAAGAAGACACTTCAACTTCTTTGAATCCACTTGCTACTCTGTTTTCCTATTTCTCTCCTGGCTCTTCTTTTTGGCTCCCTTGTATTTTCCACATTCATATGCTAGCCTTATTCCTACTGGTATTGAGGGCAGGTATTTTTCCCCTCGTCTTCCTGCTTCAGATGGTGATCTCCTCAGGCAACCTTTGACCTCTTCTTCTGTCCAGAGCTGGGGGCTGTGGTTGCACAGGTGGTTCACTGCACTAGGACTCCTGGTCAAAGGGACAAGCAGGGCAACAATCCTATGCTTGCCTGGCTGTGTATCCTGGCTCAAGCCCACACTCCTATAGGGGGCATCATTTAAAATTTTTTCATGAAAATGCTGGCCAGCCTGGTTCTTATCCTGAAATTAGCTGTCCTCTGCCTTTTCTGTGCCTGTGGGTCTCAAGGTCTCCAATGGCCTCACCCAGTAGAACCCCATCTGTCTCTGCTTCTCTGCCTCTCCCCAGGATTCTCAGCCTTCAGGATCTCACTGGATTTCAAGAGCTTTCAGAATCTGTTCCTATGGTAGCTCTTTCTGTGGTGGCTGGTGGGCTGCTGAGGGGCAGCTCCCTTTAGCATCCAAAATGCTTCATCCCTGTTCTTTCTTCTCACCCCACAGCCCAAGGCAGCAGGAGCCGCAGGTGGTGGCGTCACCACAGCTTAGGATCCAAGAGATTCATTCCAGCTGCCAAAGCGCTAAGCTTTCCCTGTGATCACACGTTTTTGCACCAGCCAGGACTCACACATTCCTCCACAGACCCGCGGCCAGAGGCATGTGGGTATCAGCGACTGCTTAGAGAAGCTGGCCAGGGCCAGCCGACGAGGGAGGGAGGGCCCGGAGACTGCGCAAGATGAGATGCTTTTGCCACAACTGACAAGAAACTGTACGTCGTCGGAAATTAGAACAGCTGTGGGCTCCTCGACGCAGCAGATGGGTATGCAGGGAATGCTATGCAGCTTTAATCACATTTAACACGCCTGTCAGAGAATTGGGTCCATCTCAGTATTAATTTGGGTTTTCTGCATTGTTTGTTTGACAGAGTTCAGCCTTACCCTGCATGCTCCTCTCAGCATGGCTAGAAAGAAAATGATTTCCCTCCCTGGGTTTCAGCAGAGAGCAACAAGCACAGTTCTGCTGGGCTGGGAAAGTGGCAGGGTTCAAGCCAGGGTTGGGAGCAGGGTGAAGGGAGCCCTGTCTGCTCTCTTCCCGGCAGATCTCAGCTGAGGTTGGGGCAGTAGAGCTCAAGAAGTGGGCATCCCAGCCCTGATTATGATCACTGTGTGATAGCACCTGTGTGTGTGTATGTGTGTGTGTGTGTGTGTGTGAGAGAGAGAGAGAGAGAGAGAGAGAGAGAGACCTGTGATTAAATTCTGAATTTTTGAGCATGTCTATGAATCCACCATTCCAATATGTCTATTCTGGGTCAAGCCAGCACATAGTTTCTGGCCAGAAAAGGCAACTCTGCTGACTCCCAGCCCTCAGTGTCAGCATGATGCAACAGGAGGAGGGGGTTTGGCATCAGTAGATCACAGGTCAGTGTTTGCTGTTGCTTCCTTTGTTCATTCATTGATCTCTAATCATCCATGGAGCACCAACTCTGTCAAAGGTACTTTCTCTACACATGTTGCACATAAGTAAAAACAACCCTTCATTTGGTCAAGTCATCATGGCTTGGGTACCAACCACATGAAGACATGAACAGCCACCTTGGGTCAATGTCATGAGGATAAAGGAGGGAGTGTATGAACAGCATGTAGCACCTGCAGGACTAAGGGGCTCCATACATAAAACTGTTTTCTCTTCCTTCCCAGGAAGAGGACATTTTTAGCTTGTTTCCTTAAGAGGTTCCCACACGGTCTGCATCTTAGAACATGGTATGTCATCATCCGCTTATCCTACCAGTCCTGGCCAATGATCTGTTTTTCGGCCTGTTGGTAATAAAAACCCGTAGGTACTCCTTGGGCTATAAAGTTCTAAAACTGCTAATGAAATTAAGTTTTGCTTATTTGAATTGCAAAGGCATAATAAAAAATAGCTGGCCCCCAAATAATACCACTGCAGATGTCATGTCCCTAGAACTCCCTGTAAGGCATGAGAAACGGAAACCAAATGCCCGTAAACATACGCATGCCATCCTCAGGAAAAACAATCCTTTTGTCACTATTTGATGAGACCGGAGTCAGCGGAGAGGGGTGAGCTCAGAGAGCCGGAGCAGCCCACCCAGCTGTACTTCCCCTCTGGCCCGCGAAGGCCAGCCCTGGATGGCATGTTATTTTGTTTGGCTTTCTAGGTGTAGCTTTCATAGCTTTTTACAGTATTTTTTTTTTTTTTTGAACACTTCAAAATAAAAATTTTGCCTTCTGCTTTTAAGATCTTTCCTTTTGTCATCTAGTTGGGATCCTGCTAGGCACAGAGGCTGAATTCACAGTGGCTGCCTACCCTGGACTGCTGAAACTGTGTTGTAAGCTTATTCACATGGCCAGGTTTGAACAATTACATTCAACAAGTCTCTCTGCAACTATTAATGTACCTGAAAGCACATTTGACGTGATATAGATGAGCAAGAGCATCCTGTGAAGATTATTGCTACTCATGGAATGAAGACTTGGCTATTGGTTTGTGGCTCCTAGGGACAGACTTGGCAGAGGTAGGATGGAGGAGGATGGTGGTTATCAAAGTCTAGAAGCGTATGAATTGATAGCTAAGCGCTAACTGAATCAGATTCCCCTTAGGCTACCACCTGGGTGTCTGATCAAGTCTGGTTTGAAACTCAGGAATCTGCCTATTCCCTGTGCACCTCAGCATTCTAACCCAGGTAATCCAGAAGACCATATTCTGAGAAACACTGGCGTCCAAAAGGGAAAATACACGTGGCCTATAAGTAAATGTCCAACATCACTATTACTTAAATATGAATGTATATGATTTAAACCTATCCAGTTGGTTAAGTATGTTCCTAAGTGATAAAACCCAACACAGGCAAAGAACAAAGTGGTGGCTACTCTCTCAGACAGTGGGGAGTGGGAACAGTGACCCATCTCAAGGGCATGGAGCATCAGGTGTAGCGGGGAGGACTTGGCCAGGTATATTAAAGAGGCTTCACATATGTCTATTCCTTTAATCTGGGAGAATATTTTGAGGAATTTATCATAAAGGAGAAATTGTAAGTGTATGCAATGTTGTAATGATACAAATGCCTATGTAGTTCATTGCAGAGTTATCAATTCTATGAAAAACAAATAATTTAAAGGTCCATCATATGTGAAATAGATCGCCAGTCCAGGTTCAATGCATGAGACAGGGTGCTCAGGGCTGGTGCACTGGGATGACCCTGAGGGATGGGATGGGGAGGGAGGTGGGAGGGGGGTTCAGGGTGGGGAACACGTGTACACCTATGGCTGATTCATATCAACGTATGACAAAAACCACTCCAATATTGTAAAGTAAGTAGCCTCCAATTAAAATTAATAAATAAAAAAAAGAATAACCCACACACAAAAAATTTAAGGGTCCAGCATGAAAGATAGTTGGTTAAAAAAATATGCTGGATTTAACTGATAAAAAATTATATAGACATTAGAATGATGTCAGAAGGATATGTAAAATTATAAGGTAGTTACCATGAAGCAATATTAACTGAAAAATATGCATTTATAAAAACCAGTTGTCCATACTTTATATTTTTCAGAGTTTCTATAATGAACATTCCTTTAATAGTTGAAAAGATACTAATTAATGTACTTTTAAAGGAGGGGAAAATTACCTTTGGCATCTGTCAGGCCTGGATTTGCATTTCTATCACTGATGGAGTGTGATTTGGGGCATTAATCTCTGTGTTTCAGATTCCTCAACTGTAAAATCAAGTAAATGCTAACAGCATATGGGTTTATCATGAGAATTAAGGGATAATTATGTAAATGCACTTGACACATAATAGAGTATATAAATGTTGGATTTTGTCTCCCTTTTCAAATTTTTGAAATCAGAGAAAGTACTAAACTCTGACCAAAGATCAAGAGAATTAATCTATTTTACATCAAACACAGAATTTCAACTTGTTTCTTTTGGGTACTTTTCTGAAAAAGGATTTCTTAGGGCTTATTAAATACCATTGATGATGAAAACTGAAATTTGTCATTAATGACTGAAAGGGACTAATTGCAACCTCTGATCCTATTTGTTTCCCCCTTTGCCAGCCTTAACAGTTTGGAATAATTTTCCTCCTCCTACAATTTTAATAAAAGGAAATCTTATATTCCTTGTCTGGAGAGGCAGTAAAGCTCAGGCTATTGAAAATTTCCATCTCCTTAAAATCCCAGTCAGTCAGTCACTTCAGTCATGTCTGATTCTTTGCAACCCCTTGGACTGTAGCCTGTCAGGCTCCTCTGTCCATGGAATTCTCCAGGCAAGAATATTGGAGTGGGTTGTCATTTCTTCCTCCATGGGATCTCCCCAACCTAGGGATCGAACCTTCATCTCTTATGTCTCCTGCATTGGCAGGTGGGTTCTTTACCACGAAAGCCACTTGGGCAGCCCCTTTAAAGTCCCACAGAGTCCCAATACTGTTTACAATAGCATCAGAAATGTATTAATAAAACACTAGGAGTAAATCTAAGGGAAGATGTCAACAGATTTAAATAAAAGTATAAAACATTGTTGAGAGATTATTTTAAAACAGCTGAATAAAAGGAAGGACGTACCATGTTCATGTTCTAGAAGATTTAATACTATAGGGAGGTCAGTTTTCCCAGATTGATCCATTATGTATGTTTTGTTGTTGCTGTCATGTCTGACTCTGCGACCCCATGGACTGTAGCCTGCCAGGCCCCTCTGTCAGTGCAATTCTCCAGGCAAGAATGCTGAAGTGGGTTACCATTTCCTTCTCCAAGATTTCTTCCTGACCCAGAGATCGAACACATGTCTCCTGCATTAGCAGGTGGTTTCTTTATCATTAAGCCACCCAGGAAGCCCATAAGTGTGTTTGCTGAAAGATATAAACTAGAATGTTTACAGTAGCACCATTTGTAATAGTCAACAATTGGCAACAACCCAAATATTCATCATTAGTAAAATAGATAGATCAACTATGGTATAGTCCCCAAATGGAATGTTACACAGCAATGATAACACACAATCTACCCTTACAGATAAAATGGGCGAAGCTCATCAACATTACATGGCACAAAAGGAGACACGCACAAAAGAAAACAGATATGGTTCCATTTATATAAAGTTCAAAAAACAAGCAAAATTCATCAGCATCATGGTTTCCCTTGTGGTGGAATAGTGATTGGAAAGGACCACAAGTGAAATTTCTGGGAGAGGGGAAGCTGGTAATGTTCTGTGTCTCGATCTGGATGCTGGTTACATGATTGTGTTCAGTTTGTGGAAATTCAAACTTTCTACTAATAATATGTATATATTTGATCTTCCAGTAGGCTATCATTGAAGTTACACTTTATTGAAAATTTTCTGTTTGGCCTTATTTTGATCTTTGGTAGCAGAGCCCCATCATATATCTGTGAGAGGAGAGGTGCTAAGGTTCTATGGTTACGGTGTTAGGGCTGCCACAGTGGAAAGGCAGAGTGAGAACTTACTTCATACAGCTTCGTTTAGGGCCAGTATAGGTAGAAGAGAGATGGGAAAGTAAGGTTCATTAAACATCTGTTATGTGTCAATTCTTGAGTGCCTGTGAGCTTTTATCCCCTTCAAACAAAATTATGAGATTCTTAATCCTTTTTAACATATTAGGAAGCTGAGGCTCTGAATAGTTAACTTGAAAACCACCAGGTAGATAAGAGATTTGTATTAATTTCACGAGGCTGTCATAATAAACCGCCATAAACTGGGTAGCTTAAGGCAGCTGAAGTTTATTGCTTGGTGGTTCTGGAGGCCAGAAGTCCAAAATCAAGGTTTTGGTAGGGCTGCACCCCCTCCAAAGACTCTAGGGAACAAACTCCACTCCCTGTCCCTTCTGGCTTCTGGGGGCACTATCTAGGCATTCCTTGGCTGTAGATTGCATGGCTCTAATCTTGGTCTTCATCCTCACATGTCTATCTCTGTGTTTGTGTTTTCTCTTCTGTCTCTTGTAAGGACACTTGTATTTGGATTTAGAGCCCAATTCATCTTGAGATCCTTAATTATATCAGCAAAGACTCCCCCCTCCACACTCGCTTTCTTCAAGTAAAGTTACATTTACAGCTTCTAGGAGTTAGGACATGGATATGTCTTCTGAGGAAGACCACCATTCAGTCCACTATAGGAGTCCAGGTTTAAAAGGAAAACAAAGACAAAATCAAAGCCATAAATCTGAAACCTGACATTGCTCCAGTACTAGAGATTTCTTCTTTGGTAACAGTGGTCACAGTTGATGTTTATACAGTCATTCAGGACAACTTCTCAGGTGCCCTAAAGTGTCTTCTGTCCTGTGCAGAGACAGAATGCGTCGGGAATTTGCACCCCATCTTTCTTGCTGCTTCTAGAGGATGTGTGGGTGACTGGCCCAGACCTGCCTCCCCAGGTGGATCCACCCTGTCCTCCGGTGCTCTGCTGGCTCCTAGCGACTCACAGTTGCTATCTTCACAGAGTTGCCCTTGGTCACACTCCCCTAATATATTGCCTTCTTAAGAATCCCCATCTCAGACTTTTCTTCTTGGAGATCCAAACTAAGACAATAACTGCTATTGGCAACAGTCTACCTTTCCTGCCAGACACTACTGCTTCATTTAGTTGGCAGGCACACACAGGTGAAGATCCTAAGTATGGGAATCTCAATTTTGACCCTGGATGGTGAGCGTGAGTCCCTGAGGCCAGGACTTGTGACCAGCCCCACAAGTTAATGGAAGAAGACCTATTTTTATGGTGGGGATGAAACGGTCAGTTCATTAATCTGAGAAAAGATGTTTCTGTCTCCTAAAATGTGATCTTATCTTTATAACTCTACTTTAAACAAAACAGTAAAAAAATCTAGAACTCCTCAGCATTTAATTCTATGAGCCAAGTGAGCTATTAGTCTGGCAGGAGCATCGTCCAGACATCTTGGTTAGAAATGGATCAATGAGTTGCTGATGGACTTACACAATCAACGTTAGTTCTTTTAAAGGCAGATTTGGAGGGAGGTCAAGGCGGCAAAAGTAGGAAGATACTGAGCTCACCTCCTCCCACAGACACATCAAAATTACGGCTACCGTCCAGCCCATTTTCAGAAAAAGCAGCACCGCTGGTCTCAGGGAAAGGTGACTCAAGGGAGTTTGAACAAAGATGGTTCGTGATTCCCCTTGTGAATGCTCTGGCATGAGTATGACCCAGCCTCTCCTGTGACTCGTGGGTACCACGGTACTCATGGCCTTTGCGCTTTTCTCTGTAGGTCTGCTCCTTCATCACTTGTTTGCCATAAGCCTTAACCCAGCTCTACATCTATATTAACTTTTAGCTTCAGATACCACTGCTGAGAACCTCTTTTTATTGGTATTTCTTAATTCAGTTTCCAGAGAGGGGTTCTGATTGGCCGTTATTATCTTTTTTGTGCCAGGCTGTGTCAACTCAACTGCCTGGCCAGCCTTCAGATCCCATGACTCAGATCAAGAGTCCAGTCTGAACTGGACATCCAGAGTCAGGCTGGGGTGAAGGTTGAGGAAGAAAGTCACGTGTCATGAGATGTAGTTGCATGAAGACTGCCTCTTTCACATGGATGGTGACTGAAGCAGGAAAAGGTACTGTTATGTCTAGTGCTGCCATTCAAGCTTCTATTCCTTTCCCAGTGTAGGGGAGAGGCCTGAGAAGGACACAGTCTCTTCATCCCCAACATGTAAGCCATGCTCCATCATCCTTGGGCAAAAAAAAAAGAGACACCAAGCTTCCTCTATTGTCATTGCAGCTTGCTGAAAATAACCCAGGACCAAGATAGGAGGCCTGGTTCTCCCCTCAGCCCTGACAGCAAAATGCAGTGGGCCCTTCACATTCCTGAGTTTCAATACAGTTTCACCTGGAACCTCGCCAGGGTCCCCTTTGCCTATGAACTCTTTACTCCAGTCATAGGGCAGTGATCAGGAGAGGGATCTAGGGGTGAACTGGCCTCCCCCTTGCACATGAAAAGTTGATCCTTAACCCAGAAGATTGATGGATCCTGTTCAAACATTAGTTGAATCAAGCCACTCTTCTGATCAAATTCTCTAAGGGCTTCTTAGCTTCTTAGCTCACTTAAGGTTAAAGCCCACGTCCCCAGCGTGGCCTAGAGCACCCTGAATCTCCTCACCACCACTGCCTCACCATCTAGGTCTAACCTCACCATCTAGGGCCAGCCTCACCATCCACTTCACTTCAGCCATAGGCCTCCTTGCTGGTCTGTAAACACACTAAGTGTGCTCCTGATTCAGGCATTACACTTGCTGTCCCTTTGGCTGGAAATTTTCCTCCCTCAGATACCTGCATGGCCCCCCCATCCATATGACATGACACCCCCATCCAGTCTATGTAGAATCACAACCCCCAGCTCTTCTACCCCACTTTTTGTTATACCCAGAGTCCTTGAGGCCATAACATATTGTGTCTTAATTAGAATTAAATTAATTAGAATTAAATCCAATTAATGTTGATTGTCTTAATTAGTTTGTTCATTATCTACTCCACCACCCACCCACACATTAGAATATAAACTTCTTGAGAGCAGAAATTTTGGTCTCCTCACTCACATCCTTGGTGCTCAGAATAATGTCAAGCACATACTTGTTGATTGAGCAGAGATGTAAATCAGGTGTTGGGGACAAGTGTCACATTTCAACTGTGTGCATCCTCTGTAGTGTGTGGTAGTAGTTGGACACACAGCCTTCCTCCCCCTGTAGAATTTGCTGAGGGTGGATGCTCTTCATCTGCCCCCTGGCAGCCAAGTGTGACCTCGGCTTGGCCAATCGGATCCCAGCCTGGGATTCTGGATCAGGACTGAGTGATAAACACTGAGGGCTCTTCATCTTCATCTGCAGTAGCTGCGCCATACCAAGGGCATCGCTGCTAGGCTCCGAGCCGAGTCTCCTACTGATGTTTCACTTGGCTCTGGCTTCCTGCACATACCATGGGTCACTGGTAATCTTCCAACAAGTTTCTTTTCTGCTGAAGGGAGCCAGGGTAAATTTCTAGAGCTTTCACCAAGCACCCTGACCAGAACAAAACCAACTTCTCGGAGGTTGCTGCCATAGTTTTTCTTCATTGTTTTGAGTTGCCTAATCAGTCTATTGGTTTATTTCAAAGACTGGTTTACATGTTTATCAGAGAGATAAGTGAGACAGTTTGGGGTTTTATTTGGTCAATTTCCTAACTTGCTTTTGAAGGGATTGTAGCCTTGTTAGAAGATCAGTTCGTTGAGAGAGAGATGGAGTCTATAACCATCAGGGGTACCAGGGCAGCGTCTAGAACAGAACCTGGCACTCGTTTCACACATTTGTGGGGCAAATTTGTCAGGCTGAACTTCTCCATTAAGGGCTACGTCAAACCATGAAACTCCTCAACAGCAGTTCTCTCTGGATGATGTTAGGAATGGTGACAGAAATCTCCTCCTTTTATCTGTTGGAGGGTCTTGATGTCTGTTACACCACCGAGTCCCTATTAGGTCTCAGAAGGATGTTGTCTTCTGGTCTCAGTGCTCCTCCTGAATTACTAGTTTGAATGTTGGCTTTTAGACTCAATGAATCATAAAAGTCAGTCATTCTCAAAGGTGTGTGATTGGCATTTTGGATGGGACAACGCTGCTATGGAGGGTTATGTACTGCGGGATACTTAGGCTTCCTGAGCCCACCCACTACATGTATAGAATACTCTCAAGTTATTGTGAAAAAATAAGTGTGCGCTATAGGACCTCCTTCCCCTCTCTAGATGGGCTTCATCTGAAGCTGTGTTTTCCTCTTTGCTTTGGCCATTAGGAATCTCAGTGCCAAAGCTAGTCAGTGCCTTCAAAGATCTACAAAGACTCTCACAACAGGCAAGTTATATACAATTTTTGCAAGAGGATATTTTCATTTTTCTTTCCTAACTTTTTAAACTGAATTTCCTTACTGTTTGTTAAAAATTGTTAGTATTGGAGTATAGCCAATTAACAATATTGTGATAGTTTCAGATGAACAGTGAAGGGACTCAGCCATATATACACATGTATCCATTCTCCCCCAAACTCCTCTCCCATCCAGGCTGCCACATAACATTGAGTTATCTGTGCCATACAGTTGGTCCTTGTTGGTTAACTGTCAGTTTTAAATATGGCAGTGTGTACCTGTCCATCCCAAACCCCCTTTCCTCTATCCACCCCCTGTCCCCCACTGGCATCTGTAAGTTCATTCTCTAAGCCTGTGAGTCTCTGCTTTGTAAATAAGTTCATTTCTATCATATCTTTTTCGGAGAAGGGAATAGCAACCCACTCCAGCGCTCTTGCCTGGAGAATCCGAAGGACGGAGGAGCCTGGTGGGCTGCCATCTATGGGGTTGCACAGAGTCAGACACGACTGAAGTGACCTAGCAGCAGCAGTATCATATCTTTTCAGATTTTTAGATTTCGCATATAAGGGATGTCATACAATATTTCTGCTTCTGACTTCACTCAGAATGACAGTCTCTAGGTCCATACATGTTGCTGCATCCTGTTTTTTGCTGGGTTTTACATATTACAATATTATATGCACTTTTGTAAACCTCCTCAATTTTTTTAAAGTTTATTTTTAATTGAAGTATAATTACAATATTGTGTTGGTTTCTGCCATACATCAACATGCATCAGCATCAGTCAGTTCAGTTCAGTCACTCAGTCGTGTCCGACTCTCTGCGACCCCATGAATCGCAGCACGCCAGGCCTCCCTGTCCATCACCAACTCCCGAAGTCTACTCAAACTCATGCCCATCGAGTTGGTGATACCATCCAGCCATCTCATCCTCTGTCATCCCCTTCTCCTCCTGCCCCCAATCCCTCCCAGCATCAGGGTCTTTTCCAATGAGTCAACTCTTCACATGAGAT